>NW_027108945.1:311012-319192 GCF_000696795.3 Halyomorpha halys
CATAATGACCCATTTCCGAAAAAAGTAGCTCTATGTTCAAATCTTTTAAAAATATTTTTTAAGATCCTCTGGAGTAATAAAAATATCTTATAACAATCATACTTTACAAACTTATTTGGTAATCAAGTATTAATAATGATTTTACATAATTAAAAAAAATATATTTTTATTACTATTTAATAAGAATTTGACATTATATTACTTCTGTCGAAAATGAGTTATATTAAGAAATGTTTTATAACTCAAGACATTGTTCGACATACAAACGCCTATAACTACTGAAAATGAAGCGGGTTAAATTTAGTTTAAAGTAGTTGGTGATTTACTTTTTTTTTGTAAAACATTGCTTTCTCTTTTTGGAAAACTGTATCTCAGGTACTATTAAATATAAACAGCTCAGATTTTATCATATCTAATCTACTTTGAAGGAGATATAATATGTTTTGTGCGATAGTTTCCATTATATTGACCGAGGAATGAAAAATTGAATAATATTTTAAGGTTTTACATCAATACAAATAAACTTCCGCTCGTCTGGAGAAATCGGAAATTTACATTTTTAATTCCATTCCAAGCCAAAACAATAAGTAAAAAAAATAATAATACAATAAAAAATCAGAACCCTTTGATTTTTTTAGTTTATTTCCTCATTTTTTTTTTTTTTTGCTTCATTTCTTAAACTGTATCGTATTCAACATATATGCCCAAACATAAGTAAATCCCCTTTTTTGTCTAAGGTTCCTGGATTACCTCTACTTTGGGTCGAAATCAAACTCTGCAAAAGTAGAGAATGTTATGCGGTCAAAATACCTTCTCGTAATATAAGTAGATATGTAAAAGTAAAATTTGCTATTATGATAACAGCCATGGAAACACGTCATATCAGCCACGGAAAAAACTTTCATTCTTAAGTTCAATTTATTTACGCATTCTTCGTCATTCTCTTGAGACATTATTTGTTAGATATTAATATAATACTGTAATACATATGTATTTCATTGACCTTAGTTATCGCCAGCTTGATAAACAAAACATAAATAAAACATTTGAGCAAGGGCAAACTGTATTTTTTATGTCAAACATAACCATATTTATGTGACAATAAAAAAAAAAGAAGTAAAATCGAGTAAATGAAAGCTCTAAAACTATATATTAAATAATAATTAATAATTAAAATATTAAATAGAGAATAATTAATGATTAAAACAATTAAAATTTATTTAATTGAAAAATCAAGTATATTTTAATGTAAAGAAATAATTGTTTAACGTTTAAAAATGTATTCATTCTTTAATGTTCTAATTACTAATTATTTCAATCTACTATATTTAAGGAAAATATGTAATAGAAATTAGGAAAGTAATAACAAAATAAATATTAAATAGAGAAATAGTCCGATATCTAAATATACTAATGATTAGATCGTTTCGCACCTCTATGCTAATAAATTAATGTATTAAAGGTAAACAATCCAATGTTTTAATCATCCAAAAGAACTAGTATGTTAACGTATGTTGTATGTAGTAACACTACATTGTATATTACATTTCAATAATGACCAAATTGATTTTATTTTATTTTATTATTATTATTTCTTACAGAGCTTTACAAGGTCATTTCAACAGTTTAATTTTCTTTTAACATTTGATAATGAAGCCGAAGAAGGAGGTCTTGCCTCGTGCAAAAAGAAATCACTAACAGTTCAAAATTTTATAATGATCAAATAATTAAAATTATAAAAAAATTAAAATAATAATAATAGTTATGTAATTTTTAATAATAATAAAAATAGATAAATACAGAGTTTATAACAGAATGCTTAATCAACAAAAGTATTCATTATTTTTTTCGTACCCTTCATTAAGAATAATAACATTAGTACTTCATAGATACATAATATGTGAAATTTACTATGTATACTTTAGTACGACTTCTCCCTCTGATTGTCTTGTGGCATTATAAGGTTATAAAAAAAAAAAAAAAAGTATTCAAACAAAATTTGATAAATGTATAACCTAATATTAATACAAATAGTTATAAAGAGAAAAACTAAAACTTAAGAAAACCTATGATGTTATGTTTACTTTTTTGAAATTCAAACAGATTGAACTTTATAATCTGTTTTTTTTATACTTTGATAAGTTAACTACTGTGTACCTCCTATTTTTTGTTGATTCCAAACTCTATTATCGGCATAAGATAATTAATTAATTAAGTATTTTGGTGAATGATAAATTAATTAAATATTTTTGTGGATGATAAATTAATTAAGTATTTTTGCGATTTGGAGCTAATTATTTCTAATAAATAAATATATAATCATTATTGATAATATTTGTATGTATAAATAAATAATTTATATTTACATACCTTGATAGCCGAGAAGGCTCGACCACACCGTAGATCAGGCGGACATGGACTGAGAGACAGCTCGCGACTATGTCAGGCGCAATAGCTCCTGTCCAGCACGCGACCTCTGTACCTGCGATCACTGATCAGACTGCGGCAGTTACTACGGCTGGAACCAGTGATACACTTCGGGACTGAGCGGCGATTGTGGCGTGTAGGTAACTCTCGGCTTCGACTGCTGGCCTGTGGCCAATTCAGTCGCGCAGAAATAGCCGGAGTGGTCTTTTTTATTTATGAGAAACTGCTCACTACTCTGTTGACATAGTCCAAAATGTAGGACCTTGATATGTCTGTCGCGGAGGACATTTCAACTAAATTTTGGTACTGTGTAATCCTTGAGGAAAGCTAATAAATAATGAATAATGAAATAAGTTTTTTTTAAGGAACTATGAGGCACCAGACAATACAATCCTCACATCCACGTTTTGATCAACACTTCGGACAATTACCCACCTTAAATTTTTTTTTTTGAGAACTCATTTGTTATCGATCACAAAAACTTTCTATCACGTTATGTAGTTTCCTAAATTAGGATGCATATTTCTTTTAGCCAAATATTCACTTCAATTTGCGAAGAGCTTAAGGTCTTTTCTTCCTTTAACGTAAGCGGCCACGTTCCACAAACGGTTGAAATAATCGAAAGGACAATACCTTTGTAAAGTGTTTGTATCAAATTTATGAATAGTATACGAGAAATGAATGATTTTTTAACTTAAACATGGCAACACTATGTAGTCCAGGCAGATGTATCTTTCAAAAATATTTTTATATTTATAATATTCCCTAGAAATAAGCAGGTGCGTCAGATAAAACTAACAGGGACATCTCTACTTGTCACCTACCCTGTGATGACCCACACCAATAAGCACCTTATTTGCCCAGAAGCAGGCGATAGAGAAAACTAAGTGTGCATGGTTCTGCGCATGCAGGCAAGCTGCAATATCGTAGGTCCTCGAGCTGGGACGTTTCCACTGAGCCGAGTGAACGAGTCACCTCAATAACATAAAATATCTGCTACGGTGCGCGTATCATACAACTTTCACTTACCACCTTGCACACGTCACCAAGTTATGTGTGAATTGGGTGGCTCGTGTTGAAGTAATGAAGCAAAATAAATCTAAAGACCGGAGAGGGTGATAATCATGAACAAAAAATGTTTATTTTTCTGTTGCTATGAAATTTCTATTTTATTGTTTTTCTGAATAGGAATAACGATTTTTGTTTTTATTCCGGGATGTTTGCACCGCGGCCTCTCAGGGCCTATTGAAAACTGTCCTTACTTTGAAAGCTCTGTTCAAAACAGGACAGAAGCCTTTGCAAATTTAAATGTCTTAAATTTAAGGATGGCCCGTTTCGCAAAGCTTGGCATCCACAATACTACTTTGTCCAAATTGAGGAATCGTTTCTTGGCTAATGCATCACATCTGCATATGGTATGATAGGCAGTTTCATTATCCTCTCTGCAGAACTTAAAGATAGGTGTGTCTGTTAATAACATATTAAATAGATATTTATTCGGCTGACAGTGTCCTGTATATAGTCTAGTCACCTGCCCTAAGTAACCTTGTCCATGGGAAGAGGTGTTACACTTCCTATTGTACTAGAACCTTTTAGTTTAGTAACATCTTTGACTGTTCTTGCCTCCTGGCGTTTCTCTAGAAATAGTCCAGCCTTACCCTCAGCAATCGGTTTAATGCGTCTCTTGGGATTAGGTGTAAAGGGAACATTCTCATACTCCCTCCAGGCAAGGCAATCTTCCCTTTCATAGCCTTTAATGCCTGTGTGTCCAGGCACCTATTCAACCTATACCTTGTTGGCTGAGGGATGAGATTTCAAATTAACTTACCACTCTTCCAACAATTTAGAACAGATGGCATAATTATTCAGCGTATAGACGGCTGCCTATTAGTAAAAATTCCTCACCCTGGATAAGGAGATATGGAGAAGCACTCTCTAGATCTTTCCATCCTCCATATAGCTGCCCATGGAACCATGGTCCGTATAACAATTTACCACAATCACATGGTTTTTGTGTAGTAACCCCATCAATCTTAACACTATAGTAGGCGTTCTTATATTTTTAATCTGAAGATCAGAGTTTGTAAACAAAAACTATGGATTTGGATTTTGTTCCTAACTTCGTAAGCCTTTACGCAGAGCTAAGGGCTTGAGATCTTCCTCCATAAGTAAAAATACTTTAGAGGAAGATTTTTTTGAAAAAAAAAAAAAACTGTATTTCAGCCCAATCAGACTATTACAATGAAAATCGGATATCGGACATTAAAGACCACTCAATTGCACGTTGACACACCAAGTTTACACATAATTGTGTAACATATAAAATCGGAAAAATATGATAAACCTATTTTATAAAGTGGCACTTCCGGCCATTCGGTTATATTATATATACGTTATATAAAAAAAATTGGTGCCATATCCCACGCATTTACTACCTTTGCAAAAGTGTTTCATTTTGTGGGACCGCCACGCAATAAAAAAAGTCAACGCCATACCCAGGCCGGATCCGAACCGGCACCACCAATAGACTTAAAATTGCTAAGACTGTCTTAACCACTGAGCTACGGGCGGTCCTGGGGGTTATTTTGTTGGATTTTAATTCTTAGTTTTTGCTATTCATTGGTTTTTTATCATTTACTTTTAACTAGAAATTTATTTTTTTATAATGAAAATGCTTAATTTTTTTTTTCTCTATCGTGAATTATTATTATATTTTTTATATATAAATTTATATTAGAAATTATTTTATTGGATTTATGAAGATTAATACTTAATAGTTTTTTTTATTTTTATCTATTATCCATATTTTTCTACATTATTTAGGAATATAATAATATATCACTCAGATAGAATATTATTCTATTGGATTTTTCGCACATTTTTTGTTACCTTTTGTTATTTATTATTTCCTTATAATTTACTGACAACAGGTAATTTATTTTTAAACTTATGTCAAATCACAAATTTTTATCATATAGAATATATGGTATATTTATATCATTTTACAACCGGACTCTGCATTTAATAGTTATGTCCCTCTCTTCAACTTCGGTCCTCTTCCTACTATTCATCTCTCTCCTTATTCTAAGAGTACTGGCTGTTAAGCAGCTCTTAGTACATCATTAGGCAACCCCAAACCATTCGTGCCTGCCACTGTTGATTAGTTATTAAAATTGGTGGATATTACGATTGGAGTGGAGATGACACCTTCCAAATGATTCCGTCAGTTCCTGGTATTTCCTGAGTTTTCCCCCACAGTGGAGCTTATATTATTATCGTTGGAGATACCGATCAATAATTTCTGCTTTTGTTGTTCTTAATCTATTAGGAGGATATCTGGTCTATTATGACGCACAGTATGGTCCGTAATAATTGATTAATCACAGTAGAGTGACTTTTTTGGAGGAGCCTATTTGGGTGTTACATAAAATATGGGGTCTTATCACCTAATAAATTGTGTTTCAACGCCAGGACCAGATGCGAAATTTTGGGCACATTATTATGCCTCTGAAGATATGAAATCTGTAGCATCCAACATTCAACATCCAGCAGTGATATGTTGGATTGATTCCAGCGTTTCTGAGCATAATCGACATTTATCCGGTGTTGTCGAGTTTTTTAGAATACGTCTTCTATATGATCTGCTGGCTATAACTTGATCTTGAATGGCGATCAAAAACCCTTCTGTCTCGGAGAATAACTTTCCATCATTTAATCATTCGACAGATATTTCATTGTCAATGGAGCTATAATTTAATTTGCAGTAGAATCTCCCATGCAAATTTGTTCTTCCATTCTGCCAACAGTTCATTTTCTGACACAATTGTTGATTCAGCACCTTTGCTCAGATTAAGTGCAGTTAAACCAGATTATATCCTTGAGATGGCGATATAAACCCCTGTTGTTTTTGAAAAAATACCGTCGCAGGGCCACCTACTACTAGCGGCAAGCTTCTTCGATATTCAGCAAAACATGTCCTCCTTCTTTTCTAAATATACATAGACAAGCTTTGAGGATTATTTATTATTATTATTATATTGTGCTCTTATTATAGGACAGTGGAGTAATCATACTAATAGATTTACTTTCTTGCGTTGAATAAGAAAAATATATTGTCTACAGTATTAAAAAAAAAAAAAAAAAAAAAAAAAAAAAAAAAAAAAAAAAAAAAAAAAACGCTACTTTTAAAGTGGGACAAAATCTTTCTTTAGGAAAAAAGTTAGTCAGATTTGTTTTTATCATCCTTAAAAACCGCTAAATACAAATTTAAATAAAATTAAAAAAAAAAATTACCTTGATCATTTTGCTACATGAATCTGTCCACAGCAATACCCATCTTATATGTAACTACTGACCTGCCAAATTTATTTTCTAAGCTAGGGAGATAAAATATTTTTTATTTCAATGATCTAGTGATTACTAGGTCGAGATTTTAAAGGGAAGAATTCCAAAACATATAAAATAAATTAAATTGAGATTTTAATCAATAAATCTTTTTGGAAGATATATTTCAATTAAATAATTATGACATTCTTACCAACTGTGAAGAAGTTGATAAGTTTAGTCAATTAGGCAACTAGTTATCTACTTCTTCATGGTTGGTACAGATATAACCTGCTGAATTCGATTAGCAAATTCAAATATTTTATTTTGTACTTGAAATATTTTAATTTTATTGTTAAAACAACAATTTATTTTATTCAAATAACATTATATTAATAAAATTCCAATTTCCTAATTTCAGAGGTACCTATATTAGTTTTAAATTTAAAAAACTCTATGAATAAAATGTATTATCATAATTTTTGCAGTTGAAAGCTTTTCAAATCTCTAATTTTCAAAATTTTCAAATCATTGAGGAGACCCTCTCTACCTTTCCCATTGTGATATCCCTGGGAATGTACCAATCCCTAGCATTTTCATTTAAGAAAAAATAGAAATTTTATATTTATCTGTCTGTATATTGTCACTGGACTTGACCAGGAATTTTTGTAATTTGTAGAACCAGAATGGCTTAAATTGATACATTCTCAACTAAAATAAATAAGGTTGGGAATGGTTTCAAAATAAGAGCCTTTATCACAATATTTTCCCCTTCTTCACAATGAATCATAATTCAGCTAATAAACTAATTTTAAAAATCGTATTAAGAAAAGTAAAAAATTATTATTCAAACTTTACTAGAAGTATAACTTAAGCAATTGTTCATTGAGTAAGAACATAATGGTGTTTAATAAAACAGTAATCAATGGCTTTTAACAGTAGAGAGAAGAAAAATAACACAATAATTGTTCCTAAATGAAAAGAATAAAATTAGTAACTGACTAAGGTAAAATAAAAACAATCATATTAGTATTGGGTTTTATTTAAGAATGATACAAATTTGTACATTCAATATCAGTATCTTTTCTCACAATTAGAGATTTTTAAACAAATATCAGGTTTACATTAACTGGTGCAAAAAATAAATTCATTTTATGGCATGCCACTCATTATATACACGGTGACAAAAACAACATAATACACTTTCCAATTCTGTATACATGTGATTTATATCTGTGTAAATCTTTACATAACACGCTCTTATATTCAAATAGATTTTCGAATGAATTTAAAATTTTTGAATTGGAAAAAATAAATAAACTAAAATAAAAAACAACTAGCAGCCGAGGTGTTTATGTAATAAGTAAGTAAGGCAACATTTTCAATAGACTACAACACTACAAATAGCTAATATATAAAAGTCTATATTT
>NW_027108945.1:319281-363248 GCF_000696795.3 Halyomorpha halys
AAATATTTTTTTTAATCTGGATTTTTTAATATTTTTTTTTTTTAACCAAAGAGGTTTAAAGGCTTAAACATCCTTATCTAAGTTTTAAAACTATTATAGATAAAATTAAGTTCTGAGTTCTAGATTATATGTTTTCAATTTAGATAATACATACCCCAATTTTCAAAAGTTAAATCAGTTCTTAACATCTTTAATTTAGCAGGAAGTGCTTAAGCTAGATTAAAAATTTAATACAATTCCGTCTTTGGTTGGCTTCATTATGCGCTCGAAAAATCGCGTTATCTATACATACCTATCCTTACCTATTTACCTTATGCAAGCGATTTTTAATATATAGATAGATATCACATATTATTAAAATTAAGGTAGTAATGAACTCGTTACATACTCGCCTAGGATACAATTTTATGTTGATATGAATTTAAACTAAATTAGGGAAGTTTACACATCCAAGGTGAGAGATTCATCTCAGAAATGAACCTCGAGTTACATTTAAAGCGCTGATATGGCTGTGACAATCCCTGCCTCCTTACTTCATTATACACAATTTCGATTATATTATTTGCTACAACAAAGCATTATAATAGATTTAAAAAAAGAAATTTAAAATATTCAAAAATAAATTGCATCAATAGAAAAATAATTCTTTTTCAAATCGAAGCCATGAGAAATTTGTTTAAAAAATCACATTTTTCAAGGGAACATTGTCACTGAGTAACCATACCAAGTTAAAAAAATTATAAGCTGTACATCTGAATTTTAATATACATATTTAATATTTTGAAATCATTACGATCACAACTTATTTCGGCAATACACCTACCACCAAACCAGATAATTTCTCTTCCACTTAAAAAATTACAAACAGCCTATTAAACAAACTATAAAATCATCGTTTTGGTTGCAGCTAAATTATCAAATATAAAAAATCAATGGAACGGATTTCAGAGTTATACGTAAAAAACACAAAAATAAAATCCGACTATCTTTCTTAAATGATATGTAAGATGTTCACGATACTCAAACAGTATTACACTTAGGTGACAACATATAACTTAATGAGCCTGGTATATTAATTCTATTAGAAAAATTGTATATAAGGCATATACACTACTAGAGATGTTAAGTCCGCGCTCTAGTCAACTGGCAGTGGTAACAATTAGTGTTAGTTTCAAATTGAAAGCAAAGTACGTGCCAACCATGTTCACATGTGTCCTCTATCTCACTATATGTAAAACTCACAAAGCTGCAACCTACTGTAATTAACATTTTATTTCTTATTAACATATTGTATAAATATATTATAATTTCAAATCTACCTTCATACAACCTGTTTCCTTATATTTTGTACAATATTATTTATTAAATATTAAAGCTTCGTTAAGTCAATTTTCTTTTAAAAAGTTTAAAATGACACTTGTTTTTTTGAGGTCGAAAACACCTCGATATAACTCAACTCCAGATGACCTGAAGTATATTTCCTAATTACCATGTGTACACCCTGCCCTCAATCCGCTTTTTCAAAATAAAAAATAATTGTCATAATAAAAATAATTATTTTAAATTTAATTTTGTTACAGGTTGTTCCTCTCCAATACCATCTAATATCATGCCACAATTCGAATCAAAACATGGTCATAAGATGACAGCTTTAAATTAAAACTAACAATAATTGCAGCATTGATAAAATCATATACATCAGCTATTTCAAACATTACAAGCCTTTGAAGCCAAATCATTTTTAACATAATCTTTAAATGCATCAATGTTCATTACTAATTTTACATAAAATTTTCATCTCTGTTACCTTCACATTACTTCTACAACACAGATATTTTTACAGTAACAGGAAATAATTGGTGTTTCAAATATTTTATAATAAACTAGGTTTTATAGAAGGTATTTAGGAAATGTCTTTGTACCTCTCTTGTGAGGCATGCCACGAGCTACTTCAGGGATTCTAAATTCAAACCTGGTAGTTTGTACATTAGACCAAATAGGAGCTTTCGATTACAATATTTTCAAGGATGTATAAAACACTTAACAGGCGACAGAATTTTTTTTTTCTTTTTAAATACACATACAACAGATATTATGGTTTTTTTTTCCTTTATCTTTTAATGTGCACATTCAATATATTTCCTAATAGGGGATACTTTTTCACTAAATCAATTTTGTCTTCAAACTGTAAAACTTCAGATTTTACTAATGACATATACCACTAAAACATATACAACAAGAAAGTGGTCCACACGTGTTTAAAATGGACGGGATGATGGTTCTTCGCAAATGCAACAGCAAATATCTTAAGATTCTCATCAACTATGTCTTGTAATTCATTTCCTTGGCAATTCAAATTTTAAAGAGACAAAGACAAAATTAAGGTGCGATAATGATTGATGTTTCTCTACCAAACAAATATATGAAAGTAGTTGATCAGAATCGAATAACCACTCGATTTTACATTGATACATATATAATATATATAAATTACTTCAACATATATGGTTATAGGGTTATAAGAAGCTGAACCAGTAGCTGGTTTTCAGGAACAAATACATACATCAAAAACCTTTGATTTAAGCAAGGTATATAGTCAAGGTGTACACTGGTGGTTCTCTATAGTGGTCTTCACCGCACATTTCGAATATACACTAAAGGTAAATAGAATTTATATAGTCCATTACCACTCGAAGATATCTTCTCATAAACAATAGAATAAATGATGGCCGGTAATTTAAAATACATGCTTCATTGAAGAATTGAAACACAGAGACTATATAAATTCTATTAGGAAAAGGTTCGGTTCTAATTTACATCTAAAGGAAGGCTTCGAAATTTCCAGTTTAATTGTATATGCCATAGGCCAGCCATAGAAATAGGTATATCATAATGTTCGACTATTTTGCCAAATAGATAAAAACTAACAAATCATGTGACAAGATAACTAAACTATTAGAATGAACATTACCAAGTTCATTATAATTATTACAATAGACATACAATGGACACTATTGAAATCCAATAATTTTACAAAATGCCTGGGAACATCAAATATATCAGATGCTATGACTGGCCTTTGATACATTTTTAAAAAATGCAAGCAGATTTCTGCTCCTATTTTTTACTTATACAATTACTTGTAAGAATCATAAAGTTGGTTCTAATTGAACTAACTTTTAAAACTAACTATGCATGTTTGCTATTAGCAGAAAGCAAATAACATCTATAGATAGAAATACAATTGTATAAAATCTCATATAGCTAATGTTTTTGCTACAGTATGAAAAAGTTATTTTCGGTTTGTTTGTTTGTTTTTCTAACATATCTTGATGTTTTCGTTTTAAACCTTATATTTATTTGACGCCTAAATCCTAGCGTATTTTAACGATTTTTAAAACTTTATAAGAAAATCTACAGTATTGTCTTCTCATTATAATGCATAGTGTTTTGGGAACAATATGATCCCAATTGAGCTCCAATAAGAGCAAGCTTCCTTTTGTTACTTTTATCTGGAGGATTTAACATAAAATTCATAAGATAATCATCATAAGCCTAATTATATGAGAAGTACATTTTCGATAAATTTTCCAAAATTCGTGCGATGGGTTTATACATTATAAAAATGTGTTATGTTCTGAAATTGAATCCAATAAACTGCTCATAACAAGGTATTCATAACTAGTTAACTCTAATCTTCAAATAAAAAAAATCCGAAACAGTTCCTTAGAGTATGAATAAAATATACAGATTAGAATGCTGTGCCAAGTTGAACAAGTAAATTAATAAAAGAGGACAAGAACATTCTTGTAAAATATATAGGGCATACATTCATGTAACAAATACAATAAAATCTACAAATAGTTGCAATTTAGACTCATATCATCTGAGACATTCAGAAAAATAGAAGCGAAATTTCAAGAGTTGAAAAGTTTAACCTCAGATGATTAAGGTGATTTCAGAAACTTTTTTTTAGTTTTTATAATATCAAAATGACTTATAATACTCATTAAAGGCTAATGATAACTTCAGAGGTCAAATATCATCCCAGGAATATCACAATGTTTAGACTCCTTAACGTTACATCAGAGTAAAATTCAAAACATTGCTAAGTGTTATGTAAATGATTATTCACTAGTCAACTCCAATGATGATACACTTTAATAAGATTTTCAAATATTTTTAAAGCATTTAAATATTAATATTTATTTAGTAGTATTTTTATAAAAATCAATGTGGAATAAATTCAATCAAATTGTTCAAAAAAATAAGAACAAAGTTTTTGGGAAAAATGTAATACAATGAAAACTTATGCTTTGAGTGTTAAAGCCATTTTGCAAATTTTAATTGAATTTAGTCGTCATGTTTCAAGATTTATTTTTGCAACAAATTATTTATGAAAATATATTTTCAGAAAAAAAATTATAAATCACTGTTAATTTCATTTAATAAACACTACAATTTAAAAGAATATTTTGTAATTAGTTTATATGATTACGAATATTAAGATGAAAACCCAAACAATCATGTTATTATAAATTAATATTCATTTATTACTTGTGTGCTCTCTTATTCAAACTCTAGACTAGTAAAGGGCTAAAAATGATACAAAATAAAATAAACCAACGACCAAGTCTCTTCTTTTCTCTGGTTGGACCATCTGCACTAAACTTAAGGCAATGAAAAACTCTAGAACGAATTGTTTTTGTAATTCTTAAATAAGAGAAACTTACCCTCTGAAACCATCAAATGCCTATTGAAAAACATAGATATCCTTGCTGCCCTGAAATGTAAGCCACTGGAAAACATGACTAATATTCCAGATCTACTCAAAATACAGGAACCATCTTAAAGATTTAGACAGACCTCAATCACCACCAAAACTAAAACAGGTAATGAGAAACTTGTCTGATTTTGGAGGGTAAAGGATTAAATAAATCTGCTTCAAAAATCCGAATAAGAACAGTTCGAAGCCGTATCGAAATTGTTAAATGCAGTATGGCTTTCAAATTATGAAGTTAAAAAATAAAAAGATCAGATCAATTTACAATACATAAAGAAACAGCCACAATTTCTATTCAGACTGATTTTAGTATAAGATATAATGAAATGTTTCATTTTCAACCTCTAGTAATTGAATGAAACATTGTTAAATCATTCGGAACTATTGTGGTACTGTTTAAGACACAACATTGAATATAACAACCAAAATGTTCCTGGACCACACAAATTAATTTAGGGTTTGTAAAGAGCAAATGAATAAGCTTTCAATTTAAGTAATGAGCAGTTTATTTTGTAATGATGCTATAGATTACTTTTCAAAAATGTAACAGAAAAGGAAGGTAAGAATGTGTTAAGGAAAACCAGTAGACAAGGATTATTAAAAAATTAAAATAAAATGAACAAAAATAAAAATACAAAATATTTATTTTATCAAAAGATTAAAACAACAAAAAAATAAAAATATAAAAAAAACAAAAGTGAAGTTTTCAACAAAGAATGTAAGCAATAAAATATTCAATTAAAAATAGTGCAAGGGTGCCTCAAAACTGTTTTAACAGCAAATAGATCTGACTCGATGATGAAGCCGACAACAAGGAGTACAGCTAGCTCTGAAAGGAACAGGGAGACAGCGAGAGCAAGGAGCTTTTCAGTGGATATAGGTAGCCATGAGGTGGGTCACCTGGGTCGAGAACCACGGGGGATCGGGCTCGCCCGCCCCCGAGCTGTAGATCATTCCAGCTCGTTACTGTCTATGAAATGCGATCGCACCTCCAAGTGTATTGCCAAATCAAGGACTAGATGGGTCAGCGCAGGATGTTCGAGGAGCTCGCTTTCAGGCAGGGCTGGGTGACATCTTGGCCTCAAATGGCGACTCTGTAACACAGAAACATTTTGTTTTTTTAGTAACACAATGATTAGTCTTCAAATAACTATAAAGTGTATTAAATATCACTACTGCAACAGAGATAAAATTTTCAAAATAGCAAAAGTCAAGTTGTCTGAAATTTTTAACAAAATATGATTCAACAGAAATAACTACATAAATTCATTGACTGAGACCTCAAAAAGGGGACTAAATAGACATTATGAATAAACAAGTATAGAAACAAAATAATTCAGATGCCTGTACAAGCATACTAAGAAGTGTACAAATAAATAAATTATACTAGTAGGTATTGATTTGAATAAAAAAAAAAAATAAATAAATTCTAAACAACTTATCTCATTTTTCTTTGGGAATTAATAACATCTATTTATATTTTACAAAAAATTAAAATTCCACTGACACATGAGGAAAATATATAAACATAAGAGATGTGAATTTAAAACTCAAATAAAGTATATTACCATTACCTTTCTCGTTTCTTTTTCTTAGGAACTGGAACAACAGTTTTCTTTTTGGTTTTTAAGACAGGATTAATTGTTTTTTTAGTTACAGGATCCCTTTGAATTATCTTGGTAACAGCATAACTAAACATTGCATTATTAATAGACTTCAACTTATCAATTTCAAGTTTAAGAGAATCCACTTCACTTCCAGATGCAACAAGCGCAGTATTGTAAGCCGCCACAGGCGCCATTAAATCTTCAGTTACAATGATTTCAAAAGAGGGCTCTTCATTTTCATCAACATTTATCGGATTAATAAAATCGTGGATAACTACATTTGGTTGGAAATCATGGCTAAAAGCACTTTTAGGAAGGATCATATGAAGAATATTAGTGACAGGTCCTTTTTGTAGTATAGTTCTTAAACACTGTCGACTTTTAATGTGCCAAATTTTAATAGTTTCATCATTAGAGCCGGATATAATATGACAACAGTCAACTGTACAAGACAAACAAGTTATGGACTTTTCATGTCCTTTGAAAACAGGTAACCTTTCATCGTTCTGTAAATGGTGTTCCAGGCTTCGAGGTGGGGACATCAAAGAAAACTCATGAATGCCACCATCAGTATTACCAATGTACAAGTCTGTTTCAACAGGAAGCAATGCAATAGCTGATAGCTGAACATCGAACACCAATGAAAGCAAAACTTTTCCACTAACTAAATCATAAATTTTACAAGTCCTATCAAGTGAAACAGATATCACACGAGAACGGGAATTTCCACTTGAGAATAACAGATCTGAAACGGGTAAAGTATGTTCAGAAAAGGCATAAAGTGGTTCAGGATTATTTTCTTTCAAACAGAATACACTGATATTCCACACAGTGACTAAACCATCCTCACCACCACAACTCAATAAAGATCCATCTTCACAGAATTTTATAACACTTATAGGCTGGAAATGTTTGGCACCAATTCCTAATTGCTTTCCACTAGCTGTTTGGTATAAGAATATCTTCTCATCAACTGCTAAAGCAATATGAGAACTATCTTCACTAAATGCAATGGTACTCACTTTACCTGGGGCAACAAGTCTTTTATTGTCACAATGCTGTTTATTAAAAGGCCAAGCACGTAAAATGGGCTTTCCTTTTTCACAAGTCAATAAGTATCCACCACTAGATGTAATGCCATGTCGACTACATGAACCACCACCTCGATACCGGCATAACTGAGTCCCATTGAATGCATCCCAAGCACTAATGGTAGCTATTTCGTCCTTTAAACAAGTAGTAAATACAGTCTGCACCATATCCATGTTAAATGAAAGGTGTGACGACAAAATAATCCAAATTACGAACTCTATCCAATCTACTATCACCGAAACGCACGTGTGCTACTTCAAAAATATAACCTCCTCTCCTCACTGAGCGATCAATAATATAGGTTGGCACGAAAGTAATTTCGATTTGCACCAGTAGATACCGCTATGTTTGTTTCGTTATTCTTATAGCAATGTCAATGTTTTTCTTTTGAAATTTACTACAGAAACAAATTTTTTTATACAAACATAAACCTTTAGCTTGGTATAGAAACTAATTCCGTGCCAGTAATAGCTGTCAGTTAACGGTAAGTTTTAATATAGAGTGCAAAAATAAATATTCTTGACACACTTTACTTTTTTTAAGTCAAAAAAGAAGCAGAGGCTCACAAAGATATATCTGACGTTTAATTGCCGTATCAGAACTGGTTTATTCTATTATGGAGATTTTTCACAGGGAAATAACCAACGTTCTGGTCGATTTCCTGAAGTTGTAGATGACAAAATTAAAACCATAAATGAATAGAATCGTCATAAAAATGAAGGATAGGTGGCAAAACAGTTGAATGTATCAGACAGAATTGAAAATGATATGACATCGTGGACTTTCAATGATCAAAAAAAAGTATGCGTTCATCATTTATTTTTTAAATTCGCCCATAAATTCTCAATTGGGTTCAGATCAGGGGACTGAGGAGGCGTCAGGAATACCCTACGGGCATTGTACAATAACTATTCACTTGTTTTTCTTGCGGTGTGTTTGGGATCCTTACCTTGTTGAAATAAATAAATTTGTGCAATCCCTAATTTTGCAACACTTTTATTTAAATTGCAACGCAACACGTCTACATACATGTCTGCTGTCATAATACCATCGATTATGTGTAGTTCTCCAACCCCTGTCCAGCTCATGCAGCCATGACAGAACCGCCTCCGTTCTTAACTGTGGGAAAAATGTTCTTTGGATCCAGAGCCATTATGGGTTTCCTCCACACATATTTCATCACATTCAAAAATGTTTAATTTGCTCTCGTCAGAGAACAAAATATTTTTCGGAAATTCTAAAGGCTTGTTAGCGTTTTCTCTTGGGAAATTCAAACTCTTGAGCCGATTTTTCTCAGTAATAAATGGCTTCTTCCTGGGTGATCTTCCTTTGTAGCCTGCCTCATAAAGCAAATTTCTTATAGTTTGGGGTGTAACTGATTTGCCAGATGTATTTTCTAAATGTTCTGCTAATTCCCTAGCACTTATTTTTTGCAGCTACTCGTACAGTATTTCTGGCTTCCATAGTATTTATCATTTTAGGCCGCCCTGGGTGTTTTATATTGTCAGTAGATCCACTTTTAAACTTTTTTATTATATGTTGTACAGTTGAATGACTCCGTTTAACGCGTTTACCAATCTCACTAAAACTGAAACCTTGTTGGAATAAGGAAACAATTATATCTTTAATGACGGAACTCAACTCACATGTTTTATGACCCATTGTGGGAGCTGCAAAGTCTTAACTGGCTTGATGTATTGCAATTAGTGAGGGTTTGACCTGAGGATTACTTGAAACTTCTCAATGTTCACTTGTATGAATACTTTTTTGGGCCCAGAAATACTTGATTTTAAAATATAATAATTACATTTTTAATTAATATCTTGTTTTGTTTTTTCATGAAAACAATTATTTTTTAAAGAGAGTTGCACAGTATCTTCAATAATTTTTTACGAAAATAAAGTATATTAAATTTAAAAAAAAATAAATGGTGTACGAATACTTCTTTGATCACTATATACTTTATATATGGAGGCTCTATATTTGGGTTTTGCACGAATCGAAAGAAATTCACCTAACACAAAGAATAAATATTTGTGACAAACATTTCAAAAGTAGAGTAATCACATTTTTTCGAAATGAATTGTCATTGGCATTGATAAATGGATCGTCAACAATAACGTTAATCGCAAAACATCATGGTCCAAGCATGATGAATCAACGCAAACCATATCGAAACTTGAATTGCATCAGAAAGATTCATTAGATGCTGCTAATTATGTGGGATAACAAAGGTGTTGTGTAAATTGAGGTGTTCCTAAGAAACCGAACGATCAACTAAGTTTATTAGCTAAGATCAACTAATGTTAGCTGTCAACACAGATGAAATTGTACGAAGAAATCAAAGAGAAAAGGTCAGAATATTGTAAAATTGTTAAAATATAAAAACTCTTCTTATGAAAGAAAAGCTAAATCTCAATTTTAAAATGAAAAAAAAGTTTAAAAAAAGAGAGTTTTTCATGGTTAATTTTATGTAGAGTGCTACCAATGGCTAGTTTCTCTACACGCCTGTATCACTCCATTTTAATTGAGATAAAATTTACTAAATCTATTATAATGTACAGTAGTAAATAGCAATAAATAAACAAAAAAAAATTACGCCTTCTTTGTACCTGCGCACTTAGCGAGGGCATATTTTGCTACTGCTTAGCTATAGCTCTATTGAGAGGCCTCACATATCTTTATCAACACGTACGATATGATTTGAGCTTAAATGGGAAGTGACTTTGCATCCCTCACATAACTTTCCACAACCGGATTTTCATTTATTTTTAAGTTGGAATTGTAAAAAATTCAGTAATTACGATGAGCTCAAATTGCAATTGGTAGAGATTTTTGCTGATAAGGACCAGAAGTTCTACGTGCGCGGAATAATGAAGTTCTCATAAAGACGGCAAAAAATCATCGTACACAATGATATATTTGTATCAATGCTAATTGTTTGGTTCACAAATGTGTCTGCTTTTGTTTTTGTTTTTTTTATTTAACCTTCTGTGTCCATGGCAATATAGTTTAATAGTTCTAAAGCCTTAGAACTTTGGAGTTAGTTCAGAATGGTATATAACTATTACAACTTAATTTTTATAGACTATGGAAAAAATAAACAAAACCATATCGGTTAATATCAGAAAAAAAGCTTCTGATAACTCATTGCAATATAGATATTTATTTTATATTTCAAATTTATGATAATAGCAATAACTAAATATTTCTTTATTAAAAATTAGATTACATTGATTACCTGGATAATAAAACAAAAAGATCTGATGTTGAAAGTGAGCTGATCCATAAGGTGGATCAAAAAACACTTTTCTAGAAGCATGTAATATCACAGAATAGTTCATTGAAAATGAGGGAAAACAGAAACTAAATCATACAGAGCATGTACAGGCTCTAGTTTGAATTTTAGCTCTTCTCAGATGTTAGACACTGGCCTAGGGATAGTTTTCTGCAATGCAGGAGGCCTGAATGACCCAATATTTTTACCATTTAAATGAAACATCCTTTAGTTTGACGTAGAAATATTTTTTATATCTGTTGAGGACAGGAGGGATTGGAGTAATTGTCAAGATAAAGACTGCATCTCCTTTACATATCAACACATTTTGAACATAATAAAATCCTCATAATACTTTTGTCTGCATTTCAGAAGCCCATTTTCTTGTCATATCTTTTATTCTTGTTTCTCTAAATTCTCACATTATTTTTTTTTTTAATCATTTTTATATCCTTCCTGTTTCATTTATATTCATGTATCTATCTTTTAATTTATATTCATGTGTTACCTTCTTAAGTGTACTTATATTAATTACTTTATTATTAATTTTCTATTTTCTATTTATATTTTACACTTTTCTGTATCTCCGCTCATTTGGTATATTTTGTTTCTTAATCACTTACATACATTGTATCCCATTATTTTATACTTTACTTTTCCTTTGTTTTTCTATCTTTTTTTTTTTTATTAATATTTCTTCTCCCCCTATTATGTATATTACCATTTATTGTTCACCTAATTTAAATACTTTTTTACTATGTTTACTTTACAAATTATTTTCGTTATTTTGGCACAACTGCCCTCCCAATACAAACCGCCACTTTGTCTTTGACTGCCGTCAAAACAGGCATTCTGTCTCATCCTTTGATTTGTATTTTTTTTTCTTTTTTCATCTCTTTATTTGTACTTTCTTTAATATTTCTTCTCTTATCTATCTGTTACTATTACCCTTTTCATTTACTATTTACAACCAACTTTGGTTGCTTCCACTACTGACTACTCTTCACTTTTCTGTTGGAGTTATCCTCTCCTAGCCTTTGATATTTCGCACTTGTTTTCCTAGATTTAATTTAATAAATAACTTCTGATGATAAAAGTAATTTGAGAAAAAGATGGGAAGAAAAAATAAATAAAATAAAATAATAAAACTAGATAAATATAGTATTTATAACAGGATGTCTAGCAGTAGCTTCAGCTTTTAGGATGAGGTTGGATTTCCCATGCTGTAAGTTACTGCTCCTTCAGCTGCTGGTAGCTGGGAGTGGAATTTTGTAAACCATTTTTTGATGAGGTCATCTATTTATTCCATTTGTAGTTCCCGATGTAATTGGCTATTTCTTACAAACCAAGGAGCATCCACTGAGATTCTTAAGTCCTTGTTTTGGAATAACTTAAATTTTTTTTTCATAAAAGATGCTGCTCCCCAGACTTCACAACCTTAAATCAGTAATAGCCTTAGTATTGTTTTGTAAATAAGAACTCCAAAGAATCTTATTGCTTCAATGGGAGGAACCCATCGCACTTTTTGCCTTTGAGAATTAGTTCAGTTTTGTCTGATGGACGTCTAGGATTAAAAACTTTTGGATTACATTATTCAATATTGAGATTAATCATCCATTTAGCAAAGTATTGTGCTAGATCATGGAGGTGACTCTGTAATGTATTTCTAGCTATGTCATTGAGTTGAGAGAGAGCTGCTGTTTCGTTAGTGAACATAGCTATGGAGGTATGTTTGGACTGGATGATGTCATGATGATAAAAGTTAAAGAGAATGAAAGAAATGACTGAGCCTTCTGGAGTACTGGTATGGATTTGTCTGATTCTGGAATTTGTGTTATTTATTCTGATAGAAAATGTTTCACAATTGAGGAAAGAGCTCAGAATATATCACAAGTATTTCGGTGTATCTACTTTGTTTAGTTTGTATAGCAAACTTTAATGTCAAACCTTATCAAATACTTGTTAGAAGTCCAATAACATTACCAGTGTATTTCTTCATTTCAAATGCATTTACTATAAATTGTGATAGTCTTACTAGATGAAGAGAAGTGGAATGACTATACTGAAAACCAGATTGAAAATCCAGAATAATGTTTTAACACTGAAAAAAAAAGATGTCTTTTAATAACTGATTTCAGTAATATTCCAAAAATGGGTAATAAACTTATGGGTTACTGGCTTGGTTGGTTGTTGTTAAACTACTGACTTGTTTGGCATTTTTACCAGGTTTGTGGATTACTACGAGTTCAGCTTTCTTCCATGTAAGGGGGAAATATTCAGTACGTAGATAACTATTGAGTTGACAAAATGAAAACAACATTTTTCCTGGGAAACTTTCTTGTAGTTTATAGATCCCTTTGACTGGGATCAAATTATGACCAGAAATTTTGTGTATTTTGTCTTTTAATCAGCTTTTGGATATCTTTTAGAGAAGTGAATTTAATTGCAAGAGGGAAATTGAAAAACTTATTTATGTCATAAATGCAGACTTCTTTCACATTCTGTGTTGCAGAACAAACACTTCAGCTTATTCTGCATTTCTGGTGATGAATCCACCAAGACCGGGAATTTTCTTATATTTATCTGAAATTCGCATGGTCATCCATAGAAATTGGTCCTTTGGATCTAAGGCATTTGCATAACTTATATTTAGCATTCAGTTCCTTTTTAATTGCTTGTTTCAGGTGGTTCTTGTTTATAAACAGGGTCTCTACTGTGCATCCACTGTCTCCTTGTATAACTTTCCTCTTTAATTTTTTATTAAATTGATTTTGAACAACTGCTCGAGAATATTTTTCCTTTAACTGGAATGGTCATACAGCTGCTTCATGTAGACTATGTGAGATAAATTTGTTCAATTTCTTATAACAATATTATGGAAAAATCAGACTGGCTTCAGCATAATTAGCTTCTATAATCCACCTGGCAACATTCTATCCTATGACAATATAGATGAAACTATCCAGGCTAATAATATAACTGTAGGACAACAATCTGTCTCAAGACGGAGATTTTCAAAAAAAATTCCAGCCGGAAGATGCCTTGTAAAAATGATAGATAACAATTTGCCATCACCAATATTTCAGGCATTTCTCTGCCACACATCTTATAATAATGCATCCTCACATTTTCCATAAGACTGAAGTCACATTATTGGATGATGGCGGCAGATGTGGGAATAGAACACTACACATAACCATTTTAACATCTAAAGCATCTTGTGAAAATATTTACTCTCCACACTGGCACTGAACCAACTTCAAGAAACTCTGATCCCCAAATCTTAAAATCTATAATCACCTAAACCCCAGAGACACAATTAATGCTTAATTAAGGTATAGTTAATGACATGAATAAAGCAATTCTAGAATGCGCAATAAAATCAATTATTTGTGGCCAAGTAAAAAAGTATAAACTGTTCAGGAACTTGATTCTTAAACACATGAAGAAAAAAAGGAGACAAATCCTGGCAAAAAGCTGAAAGAACAAAAACTACAACTGACCTCATCTAATTAAGGAAAGGCCAGGCAGGGCTCTAAAGAGAAATCAGGAGTTCTAAATAGTTATCAATTTTATTGCCAAGCTGCACTTTATAAAAGAAGGCACTAGAGCTCACCACTCCCTCACTTGTCTAAATAATGATAATGATCGGAATACACAGCCCATAACATGTAGCAGTCAAATTTACAATGACAAAAAATACATAGCATGCTATGTGAACACTATTCAAATATTAGCCTTTTATGATGAGATGAAATAATAGCCAAAACCCTTCAAAAACAACCAACAGTATTATACCCCAATGAACAAGCACACTGGTTCTTCAACACTGATTTCACATTAACAGAATATGCTTACTTTCTCCACTAAAACAGCTGTTAGAGTACATGAAATTGTTCCTGAATGACTTATCCATAGGGAGAATCTATGAAGAAAACACTGGCTATTTTAAGTCTTACCTGACATAAACACATTCTGCAGAAATGGAATAAAAGAGAAATTGTTCCTGAAGGGAAAGCCAGCTCTCTCAGCGGACAGCTACAGACCAATATCTTTCACCAGTTCTTGCAGCAAAGTGGTAGCAGGGTGATTGTTTTAACAATTGCCTCAGTTTTATTGAATCACATAGAATTATCAATGATTCTCAGTGCAAACACAGTACCACCATAGTTCATGTTGTTACCTTCACACGAAATTTTAAAGATAGTTTCCACAGAAAGTTGTCAACTTCAATTGTCCTAGTTAACTTCAAGGCACTGTTTGGTTTACCATTCTTATTCATAAACTAGCCAATTAAGGAGTATCTTCAAATGAATTGAGTCATTCTTGACAAAAGTTCGTGTGAAGTACTGTACTATCACAAGTCAGATTTGTAACAACCAGCAGTGTTTCCTTCGTAGATTCTTCAGTGGAAGAATGACAAGTATGTTTCTGTGACTAACAATTCTGAAGAAGAGCTAGTGTTGGCAGTCTCCTTTCTTGATATTCTTTAGAAAGGGAAAGAGTGCATACTCTCTTCCACTGAGGCTAACCACTCCCTTGAGTTCCTTATAGGCGACTTTAAAACTGCTTTCAGATTAGGATGAAACTTCTTTCTTTGTGACCCAAGGTAACCAACCAATCCTAACCATGGTTGGAGGTTCAAACTTTCATTCTGCAGGACTGACAAGAAATAAAAGTTAAATCACTTTTCGAGGTCGTTAAGGTGACCCCTCAATTTCCTAGGTTACAAATGGCCCACGCATAGCTTATAGATGACTGATAAGAGGCTGATGGAAAGTAATCAGACTCACTGAGATTATCTTTCTTTTAGATCAGGATAATAATATTATATTCTCATTCATCTGAAATTATATAAATATTCTCATCCTAGATTCTTTGGAATCACATCTGCATCTATTCATTCTTCACTTATCTGTACTTCATAACTTTGGGACTAAGAAATGAAAATGCAGTAGAATCTCTCTAATCTGACACTCACGATTCTGACACCTCTAAAAATCCAACACACTAGTAGGTACATGTGGTTGGCTGAGTCGAGAGGTCTTGACTTTGTTAAAATTTAATGCTTGAAGATGTTCAAGATATAGTGGTAAATGGTGTCTTTAAAATACTAAATAATAACAATAAATTGTTATTTCAAACATTAAATTTCCTTATTAAGATTTATATGCCTCATTTACTTTGAGTTGTCATTTAGGTGTCAAGTTCTTTATATATTACATATGTTAAGAATCTACCTGTAATTAAATAAATAATTAGTAATGTTGTTTCTATTAAAGTTGTGATGTAGTGTATAATTATTTATTATACACCCTCTGTAGTCCACATACTCTCTAAAATCTGACAGATATCTGGTCCTGTAACTGTTTGATTAGAAAGATTCTACTGTAGTCAGTTTTTTACTTTCTCTCACCTATATATGGAAACATAGTAAGGATAGTATTACCATCAAGAATAATAAAGACATTGGAATTTTAAAAAGAGTGTTTTTAATCAAAGTAGAGTGGTGAGTGAAAGGTTTGTGATCCACTCACTGCACTAGGTTTTTTTAATATAATATTCTGCTGTTAAGATCTATAAATAAATAACTCAATATGGAGTGGTGGGGAAAGTTATGTGATCCATTAAACTGCTCCAGATTTTTTAATATAATGTTCTGCTGTTAATATCTATAAAATAAATAACTTTTTTCTAAGAATAAGACCTACAAATGTGATTCTGAAGTAGTTCTGAACCTTACTACATAAAATAAATTTTATTGCAGGTATTTACACAACTTACCTTGAAAGAGCGATGTAAATGAAGAGCTATATCACAGAAAACATATCGAAGAACTAGGAGTCTCAAGAAATCGTCTCCGAAAAATTGTAAATATACAGGATCTAAAAACAATTAAAAGAAATATATAAAAATTCCAGTAGGGGCAAAAATTAGTTAGGTATCCTAGTTATATTAAGTTGGCGCCTGGAAAACAGGTGTTACTCTGCACAGCACAGTTGGAGTACAGTAGTTTTAAGAGTTCTATATGACACTATTTATTTACATTGGGGATGTGAAACTCCTAACTGCCTCCCATTACCTCTTCAAGGGCTGGATATTACTAATTTAGGACTCACTTCCATTAGACCTCCAAAACTTTGCTTTTTAAGACAGTTGTCCCCTACATGTTTAATTTTTTTCCTTTTGACTATTTGATTTGATTTTATTTCCAAGATTTGCTTATACATTATTGTTAGAAAGAATATTTTTGGCTAATAATATTTGGTTTGAAAATTTTAATAATTCATATTTCTTATTATTGAATCATATACATAGGAACATATGTATAATCATATAAGTAAATTAATCATTAAAATAGCTATGATTTTTCAAATATATTTCAAAATGTTCTTTTTTCTTTAAATTAAAATCAAAAATTAATAATTTAATAATCAATGGTTATATTTCTAGTAGTACAAAGTATATTATATTGTCACACATATTATCTCTTTCATTAATTGTTTTTGATCATACAGCTGATACCCCAACCAATCCTAACACTATCCTCACCACCTATGCCAATGACACAAGTATGCTCACAGTTAATTGCCCAGTAAACCCTTTAATTGCATTCCAAACTCTCCAATCCCGTATCATAATCCTCGAAGAATAGTGTCGAAATTGGAGGATTAAAATAAATCCCATGAAATCACCTTTAACCTTTGTCGTAAGCCTCCTGGCAGCTTTACAATATCCTTTAATAATATTGCTCTTACTCCAGTCTAACAGATCCACTATCTTGACAAACAACTAACTTCGAATTCTCACACAAGACTGAAAAGACAGGAAACTGCATGTCGATTCCGGCAATTATAGCACTTACTAGACAAATGGTCTAAACTTCCAATCCATTACAAAAGACTGATCTACATGATTATATTAAGGCCTCTATGGATATACAGAGTTGAGCTTTGGAGCTCCACTAAACTATTGAATTCCTCTTGTATTCAATCCTTACAATCCAAACTCCTTCGTAAAATCCTCAATGCTCCTTACTTTTTCATAAATAAAATCATCCATAAAGACCTTAAAGTTCCATATGTAACCGATCTAGCCTGAACCAGATATCAATCCTTCCATTATAAACTCCCTAAGCATCCAAATCCACTAGTTTCTAATCTTGAGTCCTCTTCTATTCCAGAGGATCCTCCGAGGCGCCTTAAAAGAGATGGCCATGAGATCTTCTAATGTAAAAATGTTATTAGAGTGTTACCAATGGGTTGTTTCTCAACATGTTTGTATCATGTCATTATGATCTTACATCAAATTTACTGGATGTATTATTATGTAAATGTCAATAAATAAATTTTTAAAAAAATTAATTTTGTTATTAATTTCAATACTTTTCAAGCATTCCTTCAGAGCTAATCTTTATCATGCATTACATCTCTATCATAGTCATACCATGTTAATAATCTTTTCAAAAATAAATCTCTTTCATGGTTGATTTCTATCATAGTCACTTATATTACTTTTCACTTGATACTGTAACAGACTTTCTTCAAGTCAACCATTGTTTTTTTTAATAGACAAAATCTGCAATATTGGAGACTTTTCTGATATTAATACTAGAAGGAGTAAATATCAATCAAATAAGAGAATAAACAATGTAAAAGGATATTTGATGGCGCTTAGTAAACAAAGGCCATTTTATGTATTGGTCAGACTGTTTAGCGATGGGACTGAAACAATAAAATAATGTGAATAACTAAAATACAAACTCACCTATTCTACTTCTTGTAAGAAGGCGACTAGCTTCGGTTACAAAACGGTCAATAAATGACTGGCAACGTTCCCAATGGTGAATTGGAACATTAGTAATATTACAAATATAACAAAAAGCGGTGAGCGGGCTGTGTAGAAACATTGTAAACAGGTTTCCATTGTGCTGTTGTTCTAAAAAAACAAAAAACAAATACCATAAACAACTAATATATAAATTTTAATGCTTATGATTAATTACTGTTGAAAATGCTTTTACAAGAATTTTATTTATTTGACCTTCAGTTCAATATATTTTTTTATTTTAATTATTAAGAAATTAAAACAAAAATAAAAACTGTGTATGTTGCATGGATATAGTATGTTAGAGGAATATTTAATTCTAGGTTAATTGAATGAAAAAAAAAAATAGATGAATTTTTATAAAGGAATCGTTGAAGATTTTAATTACCATGAAAGTTAGGAGGGATGTCCTGTGGAGACATAAGGATGACCAGAGGTTGTCCAAAATACCTCGGTAAGTGTTGGAATACAAAGCTGTTGTCAGAGTCCACAATGACAAAGAAAGGCTTCCGTGTGAATGGATACAAATCACCAGGATAGAGACTGTAAAAATTATTGGGATGAAATGTTACTAGGTATAATTGGGGGTCAGATTTTGTTTTGAAAAAAAGGGCAATGTATAGAAAAGGTATATTCTGTTTTAATTTAAAACCATGAAAAAATAGAAAAAAAATAAAAATAAACAAACTAATGTCATATGTGATTACTAGAGGCTTATTTAATGACATCTTCTTTTCAGTAATTTTCAATATTATAAAACCTAAATGTTTAAAACACTAATGCCTTTGGTGGCTTCCCAATTGAAATAATCACTATTACTCAGTAAAGTTGTATTGCAAGGAATTGAATCATTTTTTTTTTTATACCTTCTAAAAATAATTATATATTTACCACCAAATCATTGGTCATGAATTAGGACTTAAAATGCCTACTTTTAATAATTATTACACACAAGATAGTGGTGTACTCGGCGAGTACATTAAGACCATAGTTCATTCTAGATTATTAAATAATGTATTTTTTTTTTTTCAGCCAAGACTCCCATCGGAGTCCTATACTGCCTAACCATGGTTGGGGGTCAAAGTTATTCATTTTTTGGGACCGCCACGCAATGAAAAAAGTCAACGTCCCAGGCCGGATTCGAACCAGCACCGCCAATAGACATCTAATTGGTAATACTGTGTCTTAACCACTGAGCTATGGGCGGCCCGAAATAATGTATTCTCCTCATGAATCTGGACTGATGGGGTTAGCTTTTATTTTTGAGGTATAATGAAGTAACAAATCTTGATCTTTAAATTGTGGCAATATATATATAGGAGGGATGTAAAAAATTATACATTTATATTAAACTTTCTTTAAATTATTAATTTTTCTCAGGAACTAATAACTGGTCGGAAACCCTTTTTCAACTACCCATGTGATGATAAAGAAAGAAGTGGTAAAATTTGTAATGTTTTACTTGATTAAACCTTAATGCTCTAGAGCAGGAGGGACAAGTTGTTTATAGGTTATAAACTAATCTAGACTTAATTAGGAGATGGCAATAACAGAAGATTAAATGAAATTCATAGATCATTAGATTACATTTTTGTTCAAAGGCAGATCTTAAAGTAAAAATTTCATGGTAAGTACTACCATTAATCATTGTCATTAAAAAAGAACAAAATAATTAGAAACATTAATAACTAAAAGGAATTTTAATTTGTGAGAAATCTGATGCACTGTTTCTATTTCATGATATTTTATTAAAATATAAGTGCGGTACCATGTAAAAACAGTTTGAATGAGATTTTTTTTTTTTATAAATTTTATGTATGACAATCAATTGTTCATTTCACTTGCTCACTACCAATGGTATTTAAGAAGTTAATCCATACAGGAAATGGAAAAGATTTATGTTCTCAGAATCAAAAATTTCAATTTGCATTTTGTTATGTTTTAGACATCAAAGAACAAATTTGTCTCTGTCTATAGTCAAATTTATGTTTGGGTATATCAATTGAATTGATAATCCAATGTTGACAATTTTTTTTAGGATTGAATGGGTTGGTGCTAAGGTGGCACCATATGAGTTTTATGATATTAGTTCCCCAACTTATGTATTCCCCAACACCTATATTTCCAAATATTATGACACTTCTTAATTGGCCTAAACTTTGAAGAAAGTTCGGAATCAGTATAGAAATGGTTCAGTATAAATTATAGCAAAGTCCACATGTTACTTTTGCATATGCAAGTTGAAAATTATTTTTCTTGATACACCTATATTTCAAAAGACGGCATATCCAATTTATATTTCTTATTATGCAGAATTATACAGAACAGTAATACCTTCCTAAAAGAGTAAAATGACCCTAAACACTTCCCACTAATGATGAACTTACGTTCAGTTATGTAACATAATTATCTATAACTTTTTAGATATATTTTGTGACACGAGTGCTTTATTCATTAAAAAAATTACACAATAAGTCTGGTAAAATATTTTTTAAAAATTATACTTCTTTGCAAAGTAAAAAATAGTCACTTACCAATGCATATCCTTTGTATGAGCACCTTTTTTATTTGAATGATCTGCTTCTCGCTTACTATTCGTAACTACACCACCTAAGTCGTAACCCACTATATGAAAAAAAATGAAACAATATAAATAAATAAAAAAAAGAGAAATATCTTAAGTTTTCAGTAAATATTTAATAGCTTACTGTCTTCCGGATGCTTTGTTGAACCAAAACATCCATCGGCGGAAATATAAAGTAAAAGAGCACCGTTGGCTGGCAGTTCTTTGAAACCTGAGGACAAATTATTCTTAATTTAAATTGAAATAAATCAAAAACTATTATTCATATTTGAGTTTTTAATGATTAAAAAAATAGTTAGCGACCAAAACTAACACTATTTCACAAATATGAGGTAAAGATGGTTGGGGGAAGTGGGAGGTGCGATCAGGAGTGAAGAATACCGATAAGTTGTTCTTATTTTATTGTGCTAAAATTTCAGCCTGAATTTCAGGCCTTCTCCAGGGCTAAGCACAAACAAGAGAACAACAATAAGAAGTAAAAATAAAACAATAAATGAGGAAAACATGATTAAAAACAGTATGAAAAATATAAAAGAAGAAAAAAAAAAAAAAAGATGAAGAAAATCAGACTTGTAAATATATGTCAATAATAAAAATTAAAACTAAAGTCATGAGAAAAGAGAAAAAACATAATTAAAGAACTTAAATATAAAGTTATCTCAGCCAAGAGTAATAAAACTAACAACAAACAATATGGATAAGCATGAGCTAAGAATAATATGGTGAACAACCGTTGCTGAAAATACCACAAATGTGTAGTATGCTGAAAAATTCCATAAGAGCCCCATGGTGGATGAAAGTATTTATTAAAATATGTTACAAGCAGAAAAAATTATATCATAACGAATAAAAATGGGAGTGTATATTTATTTAAAATAACCTAGTGTTAAGAAAAATACGATTTAAATACTACTAACCTAATTTTAAGTAAGAATTGGATTAATAAATAATAATAGAACTAAGCATTGATCTGCAGATTTAAATAGCTGCAATAAGGAATCAAATAGATGAAAGAAGGGTAAAGTTTGTTACCTGAAGCTAAGAACACCATTATTTGGCTAAACGTGGGTTTGTACAAGAGATATTTGTGCGGATTCTCTCTTTTGGACGGGCGATCTCCATTCTCCTGGCACATTACCATCGCTGGGTAGCCTACACCGCCCTTGGCACTTGATACGCTATAGCTCTTTTCCTGTTAATAATCAATTAAAAAAATTATTGAATATAAAATTTAGAAAAGAAAAGCTCAAACTTAAAAAATAATAACATGTCTCATAAGCTTAAAGGTAAAGATAACAAGACAATTCCACATAGAAAATTCTTAATTTTCAAAATATGATCCCTAATTGGAGTATTCTCAACTGTTCTCTTATCTTAGTAGTTTTTATCAGGTATACTATAACAATAAAAACAAGTGAGGAGAAGATGATTGGGAGTGCGGCCTCACAAATAAGTAAAAATTATTTTATTATTAGTGTTCTTCCCTGATCACGCCCCCTTATAATATCCATGGTCATTAAAAAACAACTGAGAATGAATTCACTAGTGATGATTTTTAAAGTACATAGTCCCCATTTATGTCACCCCATTTTAAGTTGTTTTAAAGTTAAATCATTAACCAATTAGTAACAGTTGACAATAGAGCATAACAATAGCAATAGCAACATTTATGTTGTAGAAAATTAGTATTATTATTTGATTTGAAAATAAAACGATAGTGACACTGCTCTGTCATGGGATAGCTTGGCTTCCCTTTGTTTGGTGCAGTCGGTCGTAGCAACACCTATTGGTGAAAACTCATGCTCTTTGTCTTTCTTTATAAAACCCTTCCTAAATTCCACAACAAATTGGTAGCAGAGTGTGGTTTAGTGCGTAAAAGGGTATTAAGGGGTACTAACGGATATGTAAGCTTTGTGATTTTGTTTGGGACTAACCGCCGAAATCAAAACACAAAGGACATGGATGCCACAATATTCAGCATAGAAAAACTTGCTGCAGAAAATTACGGGATCTGGTGGATGATGATTGAAGCGTACTTAGAAGCAAAGGACTTATACAAAGAAATTATAGAAAAAGATCTGCCAACTGAATGAGATGCAGCTTGGAAAAAGAAAACCAACAGGTACTCTTTGCTATTATTTTAACAGTCAGTGACAATATATTGCTGTTAAGAGGTGAAAAGTGTGGAAATAAGGTTTGGAAAAAACTAAGAGAGAGATTTGAGGGCATTCCCTAAGAAAAAGTGATTGATTTAATGTTAGACCTTGCCAAAATTATGAAAAACAGTGATGAAACATTGGATGAATATCTCATGGGGTTTCAATGTTTATTTCAAGAGATAGCTCAACTGGGTAAATCCTTAACAGACAGGGAATTGGTGAGATATATCATTGAAGGCTTACCTCTGATACACAAAAGTCTCAACCAAGAAGACAGCATAGAGCATCCTTGGCTACAGAATTTGTCTTATGTGCAATTATTATTATTATTATTATTATATGGACAACAGACCATGGAGGTCTAAGTCCTCGTGCGATGTATTATAGGAATGCTATGTGCTATATAGGAAATACATAGTGCGTTTCTTGAAGTGGTTTTTTAATAGAGTGGGTTCATCACTGCCACGCCTATTTTTCGTAAGTGCCACCCAATGGCTAATGGGCCTCACAAATGCCTGGGGAGGAGGTTGTGAGTGAGTTTTTTATTATTTTATGCTTGAAAAAAGCCTGGGTGGACCGGGACTCGATCTGACAACCTTTGGGTTGGTAGACAGGCGTGTTGCCACACTGCTATTGCTGCTCCCCCCCCCCCCACTATGTGCAATTAACAGGGATAATAAGTATCTAGTGGAGGAAGGAACCAAAGGGACAAAGAAAGATGGAAAGAGTACCAATAAAACTCATCAAGGGAAAATTATAATAGAGACACATAACAAAGGTGATGAAAACATCACTAACTTTCAGGATGTTTTAGTTGTTCCAGAGTTATGTGGTGATCTAATTTCAGTGCCCGAGAAAAGGAAGGAAGGAGAAAAGGAAAGCGAAGTCATCTTTGCCCAGGAAGGAAACATGGAAGTGAGTGATGAACAATTTGACTACCAAGCTCCTTCAATAAGAGAACAAGTGACATCTGGTCAACATCAAACATCAAATGAAGGAAAAGCTAAGAAGTGCCAAGACAAAAAGAAGAAGCAGAAAGAGAAATCTGCTGAGATTGAAGTAAGGTTACACAAATTAAAGGCTTTAACTGGTGACCCAAGACATTGTTTCAAAGATGAAGAAAAACTTGACCGAAAGATGAAGAGATTTTTCATTGAAAGTTTTTACACCACAGAAGAAGAAGAATACTCTAGATAAAATGCAGATGACTGTAATAGGGACCCGGATAAAAAGAATATGGGTTGTGAAGGAGAAAATTTAGAAGAAGAAAGTAAGACATATATACATACTTAGAAGAAGAAGGAACTCAGAAAAAATAAAAGGAAATAATAATACAAATTTTAGGAAGCAAGTTGTAGTAGAAAATTAGTATTATTATTTGATTTGTAAATAAAACAGTAGATGGTGACACTGCTCCGGCATGGGATAGCTTGGCTTCCCTTTGTTTGGGGCAGTCGGTCTTTCTTTATAAAACCCTCCCTAAATTCCACAACACATTTACCAACATAACCATTTAGCATAATAATTTGCTCAAAATAAGTTGAGTAAGGTATTGTTTGTTATAGCTTCTTTTTTTGTTTCTGAATCACGTGAGACCACTCCCATGACAATAGAGTAAATTTTAAATGTGACGGACTTTAAGTAAAATACTTTTACTACAGGAAAATCACAATTTCATTTTGTCAGCAAATTAAGTACTAATAAATAAATGATGTACTCAGTATGAGAGATTTCATCATGGGGATCGTAGGGAGGGTGTTCCACTTTCTCCAGTATTTTGAAAACCCAAAAAGTAGAGAAATTTAAGATTTGAGTCTACATCAAGCTGTGATAACTATGGTGAAATATTTTCCTTAAAGAATTCATTATACTCAAAAGAACTTATAAACACTATTTAGAGAAGAAATTTTTCGTAACATTTTCTGAAAGATAGTAAAGTTTGGATAAATCCAGTTGTTATCTTGAAATTAAATTTTTTTATGGTCCCAAACCAGAGATAGGCAAACATTAGCTATGGATAAAATTACAGCTGAAATTGCCATGGATATGACCCTTATTCATAAACTAACCATTAGTAAATAAATATCGTATTCATTAAAAGTTTAGCTATAGTTTTATCTATAGCTAATTTTTTCCCAAATCTGTTCCAAACTAGGCTGTCTTATCTTTATAATTCTTTTTTGAGTTTATAAACTTCATCAATGCACACCTGGAAAATACAACTTTAATTCATATAAAAAAATGACTAAAATTTAAGTAATTTAAACACTATTAATTAGATATTAGGCAGGAAAGTCTCTAAAGAATTTATTGAGAGCATGAAAATCTAAAATTTCCCAACAAAACAGGATTTCCCTGAACATTTTCCTCCCCGATACAATGATAGGGAAATTAACCTCTCGACATTGTGTTTATAAAACACCTACATTGTTTTGAGTACAATACTTTCTTTGAGTAAAATGTTTCTCCACTTTTCAATTAATTTTGCACAACACAATGATATGTCGTGGCCTCTTTAATAAGCAGCCGTCAGGGGTCTCTGTTGAATCCTGCTGTTATCTATAAGCAGACTTGGACCACCCTCTCTATAGTAGGCTTTAGGTGTTAGGATTTTATGCAATACCCTTCTCCTAGTCTCTGATCCAATGATATTGCTGCATGTGACCTGAGATCTAAGATATGTGAATTCTGAAACCCACCCAAAGGAACATGTTCCAAATCCCATCTTCTCCACAGAAAGCTCAGATGCTGTTTTGCAACTATCTACTTGGTCTTAGCTTGGTTAACCACTAAACCAAACTTCTTTGCAGCTCCTATTAGGGAATAAAATGGCTCTTCAACCAATTTCTTCAAGTGCCCAAAAACAGGAAATTCGCCCCTTATGTTAGGAGTTGTAGGGACCTATTTATGCTGATTCCTGTAGTTTAATTCCTAAAATATCTCATTTCTTTTTCTAAAGCCAGGTTAAATAATAAACAGGCCATTACATACAGGCATCGCTCTGATGGACACCTACTCTATAAGAAAAACTTTTGGTGTGATCACCTTGAATCTAGACGACACATTCAAAGCCCAACATTGTCTTCCTGTTCAATGTTATCAATGGATGGAAAGGGGATGTTAAACTGGCACAATGTTCCATAGAGATCTTCCTGATCTATACTATTGGAGGCCATCTTTATAGCCATGATGGTGTGTCACTACACAAAATTCACATACCCTGTCTATGATGAAATATTTAGCTGTTGTGTGTTGGAGTGTTGCATCTCCTGAATCCACATTGGTAGAGTTCTATTTTTTTTTCTGTGAACGTGAGGTATTGAAAAAGTATGCTTGATAGCACTTTGAATATGCTAGGGAGAAAAGATATACTCAGGTAAATTCTATATCAAAGGGATCCCCATTTTTAAATATGGGATAAACAATTTCTGGGTTTTCAACATATTAGAGAGAGTAATAGCCTCTTCCAACTATCCCCCAGGATGAAGTGCCTTAATTGGTAGTATAATTACAGATTAATTACTTATTAATATACAGATTAATTAATTAAGTGAGTACAAATACAGATTAATTAATTAAGTTAGTATAAATACAGATTAATTAATTAAGTGAGTACAAATACAGATTAATTAAAATATAAAGTACAAATACAGAGTAATAAGTGCAAGGAGTTATGATTGATCAGAGTATTTCTCTGTTCCCTTATAATCTTAAATAGCTCCTTCAAGGTGTTGAAACATAAAATTTTTCAGTATTATATATTACTATAGATTAAATAAATAATTCATAATTTTGTTTTAGATGTTTAACAGTTAAAGGTATAATTAGCTAGTTCATGTAACAAGTTTGTAAAGGGTATTACAATTGTAATTGAATCGTTTATTTCAGATATCCATTAAGAGCATTTTTTTCTAATGTTCAGAACTCAAAGTAAAATATTTTATCATTAATATTAATTACCCAACTACAGCAAAGCCAAAAGGAGATAATGTGCTCAGCGGTGTCACATAACCTGCTCATTATGTGGGCGATGATTTAAGACTTCACAAAAAATTATTAAATTAAACGTCTTGAATTGTTATGTTATACCCCGTCAGTGTTTTGAAATAATGTGAGCTCAAAATAAAAATAAAAAATTCTTTATTATACTTCATGACCTCCTTAAATGGCAGAGCTGCCAGTGGCCATGTGAGAGTCAACAGCATTGACTGCATTAGTAAATGTTTACATTTTTACTTGAGGGCCTTGTACTCAGTCAATATATTCAATATATTGACTGTTTTAGAGGTATATTGTAGCAATAATGTGGAAATGTGTGCTATATCTGCATGTACTACATTCAATAATACTGGTCTTGCAATGGTGGGCTTTATGTTGATATAATGTAGTCAGTGACAGTTTCAGCAACAGTCAGTTGGTTTTATTAACTTATGATGGTTTGTAACGATCTTAAAGTTTTATAGCCAATCTTAGCCATGGCTTTGATATAAATTGGACATTAAAAGCTTTAGGAGCGAATTAACTATTACAAAGTGTATTTTTAAGGTTAAGATATTGTATATATTTGTAGATAATTAATATTTGGATGTTAAATATTAAGGTAAGTAATATATAATTTATTATTACAATGAATTAACACCAGTTATTTAGAGTTTGCTTTCATACAATTAGAGTATTAGATCATTCATCTTCTAAAATTTATTTTGCCTGAAATTAAATTAAAATTTTTATTCCAAATTTGTTCATATCTTTTAATATTTTTGCAGTAAATATGTTTCTATAATAAAATGTGTTTTTATTAGAAAAACACTTTTAAAGTCAAATCCTTAATATTTTTTATGGTCTTCCCATTTTGAACATACTAATACAATATGTTAATTATATATTTTTTATTGAGATTCCCCTTATAAACTACTGATAGCCATCTTAAGAACAATCGCAAAGCACTATGAACAATACAACACAAAACACAATAATAATAATTAGAACAATGGTGCACTTTAATCACTAAACACAAATTTACTCTTTACCCTTTATAGTGTGCAAATATTCAAACAATCAGAAAAAATTTTTTTTGGGTTGACCTGGATTAAGGTCTTTCTCCAAATGTGTGCCATTATAAAAAGCAGTTATAGAGCAACGGAAAAATCAGACAAAAAAGTTGGAAGTTATTGAAGAAACCCACATGATATCACTTGTTGGATTTCTGCATAAAAGTATGTATTTACAATCAAAAATACAGATTCCATAATAAGTGCTAATTCTGTAACAATGTCTTTCTATAAGTTTCTATGATAAATGATTCAATAGAAGTAAAGGATAATCCAATTAACTAGCACAGATAAGAAGCTTAAATTCTCAGATCTCATAAGATGCTAAGTATAAACAAAAATATAATTATAAAAAATTAAGGATTCCAATTTTTTTTCAAGAAAGAAAAAGAGTAGCCATAAATTTTCCTAGGAATAAGAAAAAATTAAGATCATGGATTCATAGAAATCATTATGAAGCCTTAAGGCACATCATGAGAAAAATAACAAACATAAAATAATATGAAACAATTATCTCTATATATAATAAAATAATATGACTTTATAGACAGAGAAGACGATTTCTCAATTTTAAATTGATGTATTTCTCAGGCATTATAAATTTGGATAGGAAAGACATTTTTCTTAATTATTATTTTAATCAAAAAGTTATTCCTTATACATTACTACAGAGATTGTATGATTGAATAATCATAATAAACACCAATCAAAAATCAATTTATCATAATACAGCAAAGTAAAAACAAAGGAAAACAAATTTTAAGCCTCTAAACTCATGAAATTGATTTGATTAAAGTGATGGCTGATTAATTTACTAATTGGAACATCAATATTGTATTTTAGAATGATCAATGATGATACTTAACTGTCTGTACCAAAATGGTGACAGATTTCAGTAATTTCTTTATTAAGATAAATAAGTGACTTACAAAAGGCACTCTGCCTGGGGCTGGTGAATCATACAAATGATTGTAATCCTCTTGAGGCTCCCGTTCCAATGTCTGTAGCATTCTAAACATATCCATTGTCAACTCGCTAAATTTGACCTACAAAAAAATTGTGACAGATAATGAGCAAATGAAGAAAATAAATTTAAAAGGAGGATACTGAGTAACTTTAATTCAAATACATTTAAACTGAGGTCTATCAATATAGAAATCAAATGAATCACATGAATTTATGATGATGATCTACACAATGGTTGAATTTTAAAAATTAGTGCTTTAATAATTGTAGCGAAGAACAAATGGAAACACATTATGTCCAGATTCAGATTTATTATTTTATATGAATATTTTGCATTATATGGTATCTTTATATTCTACACTAATGAAAAAAAAATTGACTTTCATGGTAGTTCAATGTTAAGAAGTTGTACAATATTGCCATATCAACTATAAAGTATCGAATATAAAAAACATGTTTTTCATATTGGTAAAATTATAGCTGCAAAAATATGCCTCCCAACACACAGCTACTATGCTTATCATCTTTTGGAAAAACTGTCATGAAAAACGCATTTTTTTACATTTGACACTCATCAGCTGACAAAGTTATGTTAGATACTTCTTTTTATAAACAAAATAATATTTCAGAAAAATCTAGTTTCATTAGTAAATACACGTTTTTAAGTAAGTAATTTTGTAAATACTTATATAATTTGTTTTTGAATCTAGATTTATAGATTTTACAGGTTTCTCTAAATCCTGTTTATTCTAAAATACTGTGGAGATATTAGTAACAATTGATCGGAAATCAGAATAAATAGTTGAAAATAGCAAATTTCTTTGCCAAGCAGAGCATAAATGAGATTGCTTTATCACAACTGATGATAGCTTTACTTCTCATACAGAAATAATTAGAAATCACAGATTTTTCTATTTAGTCAGGAGCTTCCTGAAGGATTAATCAGCTGGATGTGAGGTATATACAGAACATTTTAGGTGAAGATATTTTGCTTAAAATATTTATATTTAGCATGAATGTGCATTCAATAGAACTGGAAAGTTAAAAATTGAAAAAGAAGAATGTTTTGCCAATCATAAATAGAAAAAGTAAAAGTATTCAACTATTTTTTACATCATAGAAAATAAATACATTGAATTAAAAAATATATTAATAAGTAAAAAATACCAAACAATTACAATGAAATATCCGCTTGAGTACAAGTATGAATACAAAATTTCTTTTTATATATTCGTTAAAACGTCAGACTTACAAAGAAAATATAAATTGTTTTGAGAATAAAGTTGGTTAAATTAATTTTATTTATACAACATTTCATTAATTATTAATTTTATTAGAATTTTAAGACTGTTAAAGTTAAATGTTTGGAACAGGTAATTCAGTAAAAACTGTCTTTTAGAAATAAAAGAACAAAACTTTTCATTTGGAGAATTTTATACAAGGTAAGCAGCATATATTAATTTTAATAAAACTAGTTTTAGTTTGAAACAATTAATGTTATTTATGCTTCATAATCATATGAAATACTATACTTGTAACAACAACTAAATAGTAAAAATATTTATTTTACCTAAAACATTTAAGTTTAAAAATAAAAACAAAAATATTTTTGGGTAAAAAAATTAAATAAGAAAAGATTAAATAAAACAATTATCGCAAAAGAAAAATGACTCCCTATCTTTATTTTACCTAGGTTTTAGCAGAACGGGAAAATGTATATCTGCTTGTCAATATAAAACAAAAAAATGTCATTATTCAATCACAGAATTTTTAGTTTAATTCAAAAGAATTATATTCTATCAACATGCAGATGGTTTCTCTGCAACATAGAACTTAATCATTTGCGTAATATGCTAGTATATGTTTCAACAAATAGTTATATACAGCAAGGAAATGTGTAACAGCTATTTCTTATTAAAAAAAGGTTATTTATAACAAAATTAAAAATTCTCATTATTTGAACTTATTGTACTCTTCTTGAACTAAAGAAATATAACGAACAAGTTACCATAGTTAATTAAAAAATAAAATAAATAAATTTGAAGCTAATATAACTTTTAATCTTTAAATAAAATAAATGTTATCCATTTAAGTCTCAAACACTCTTTATTAATATTTTAAATATCCAACATTTCGCCCAACCTGGCCATCCTCAAGGACAATCTTAACTATAAATTTACACCTCACATCCAACTATAAAAATCATTTCATTTTAAAAATTTTAATTACAATTTATTTTACATTATTATCATTCACTTATCAACAATGTTATTTAACCTTTCTCATCTTATATAAGATTATAAATAATTTTGAACTTTAAAAATGTAATTATGAAGACATGTATATAAATCCATTTAATCAAGATTTTTAAAATTTACAGGTAAATAAATGAAATAAATGTAAAGGGGAATTATTGATTGTAGATTTTCCAATCTTTTAATAATAATTTTTGTTTAAAATATGACCTCATATTCTATTAAAATTTGTGGGAAAGTTTTTTAGTGCCTGAAATTGAAGGCTGACCTGTGCCAGGCAAAGTACCCCCCCGCCAACTTCACAGTTATTGAGGCCTGTCATGTCAACAGGTGACTTGTGTCATTACTACTTAACTTCACAATAAGAAATTTAGTTTTTTTTTTAAGATCTGACTGAATATCTATTTATGTTAAAGAGAACAATATGTATTAGAACAGTAAATTTAAAGTTTTTATTAACCAACAAAGTTATTTCCTCAAAAATTGGGATAATGTAATTAACAGTCATTGAACAGATGAGACAAAAAAGTATTATCCCTAAATTTGCATTTTTGTTAACTTATACCAGTTCATATATCCATAAATCACTAACATTATTCCAAGATTAATAAAATTTGAAAATTAAAATGAAATGGAAAGGTAAATGGGGAAAATAGTTCTCGTTCTTTTAGTATAATCACACCAAGTAAATAAAATAACTTTACATATATAATTAAAGAAAGAAATGGATAAAGGTTTTATGTGGCATATCAGGAAAATATGAATTTTAGCTTGGAAGAATATTTTAAGCAACATTATCTAACTTATTCTTAACCTTAAATTTTTATAGTTTTCAGAAGTAATTGAATTTTTTGGTCTAAACTAGCAATAAAAAAAATCATTAAATTCAATTTTTCTTGAAAAAATGTAATAACAATCTATTCTTGTCTTCATTAGGTACTTTTTATGTGAAATTAATTATCTACTAAAGTCATTCTGACCAAATTTTACACTAATAAAAGTAAAATTTTACAATAAGCCCAAATTTAATTATTGAAAATTCTAAAGTTGTATTAATAAATCAATAAACACCTGATTTCAATTAGATATGATAAGATGTATATAGACCAAGTAAATGTTTTTCATAAAATAATAATAAAGAAAATTAATAAAAACTTACCTGATCAGAACAGTTCCCAATAATTACTATTTCCTGAAGTGATAAATTCATTATTGTAGACTTTTCAACAGGAGGTGTGGTTAAAGGACTTAACCTAAAAAATTAAAATATTCATGAAATATTTAGACTGTATTATTTATTTAATTTTTTCAATTGGCTTAAAATTATTTAAATATAGACATAGTAAATCTTTGATTGATGATTTAAAAGTTTGGTTATGATGAAAAATAGATCATTAATTACCTATGTGATAAAACTATTGTATTTGAATCAGCGTGAAGCACACTAACAATGCCATCAGCTTTAATAAAGCTTTTAATCTCATCAAGAACAAGAGACCATTCCAGTTGGTCATCAGGTTCGTAGGTGCTCGTATAGTCTACTATCTGCTTATCTAATTCCTATTTTGAAAACAAAAAATCAAAATTAAAGATGAAAAATAATTAAAACATACCATGTGAATATTAATAAAATGAACATACCATTACTAAATCTCTCACTAGTTTCATTTTTTTCAATAAAAGGCAAACAACAATGAATCTGGCATAATACCTCAACTTCTTCACCATTAGGTCAGACCTATTAAAATGAGGACTATACAAGTGATTAGATATTATTAAATTGCACTTACCTTTCATGATTTGATCATAACCTAGGAAACAAATTAAAATTTAAAAAATTAACCTGTCTTCTTTGGAAGCTCGAGAGTAGTACGCTCTACCACGGATGGCAGAATAGAAAGAAAACGCCTCATTTAAATAATTGGTTTCACTAGTCCTCAAACTGAAAAGAAATGTAAATATAAATATTTAAAAAATGTAAATATAAAGAGAAATTTTTTTTTTTTAAATACACTAAATAAGCTTAAATATATAATAAAGTTATAATACAGCTAGTTAGTGCTAGAAACATGTGATGGTTATATTGGAAAGTTTTAATGGCTGATGCATTGCTGGCACATCATGACAATATCTAAGTTGGCCAACTTCCCAGAAACACCCCCTTAAATAATATTTCTTACAGCATATATCAAAACAAAAGTAATTTTATATCCACTCTCTAAGGATAACTTTATCCTTACTTAAAATATGTCTTTTAAAGATACAATACTCATATTTAGAAGAATTTTAACTAAAAGTAAGACTTACTAATAGTGATAGTAAAGTTGTCCTATTTTGGAAGCTATTTCTCCAATTTGCCACCTCTTCAGACCATATTTTGTATCAAGAATTTGCCTGAAAAAATATATATTTTGCATCAAGTCCAATCATGGAAGAGTGTTTATGAACAATAATAATGTGAAAGGTCAAATACCTGTGCTGTTGCTGGAATTTCCAAAGTTTTGTGTAAACATCAAAAGTTCTGCCAAAGTAAGTTTGCCACTGCTTATGTCCATACTGTGGAAGGTCCCTGGAAGAATGTTCTGTTTAGTATTTAACATCTTGAATAAAGTAGAAGATGCAACAGATAAACAAACAGAATTAATTAGAAAAAAATTGATAACATTATCTCTTATCAGAAATTTTGACAGGTCCATGTTTGACAGTTACCAAAATAAGTAGGTAATCTTTGCAGCAAAAAGAAAAGAAATAATAATAAAAAATATGCGCTTCATGATATAATAAGGTTTCATTAATTGTTTGAAATCTAAATGTTTAAGAAAAAATAATAATGAAATAAATAAATATTTTAAAAAGTCATATGTAGCTGGTTAAAAAAAAAGTTCTAAAAGAGAGAGAAAAATTTAAAATGAAGGTTAGCTAAATGACACATTTGTAATGGGGTAGTAGGCACAGGGTTCCCTTACCTTAGTCCATTGAACAGATTTTTAGATTTGTCAAGTAAGTGACAAAATTCTAGAACAATTTTTCTTTCATGGTCATCCATGGCGGCCATTTTGACCACCATTTCTAAAATTTATTGTTTCCTACTCATGTAAACTGCTACCTTTTGGAAACAGTGGTCATTTTCTGACCATGAGTAGAAATGTTGTCCATTACATAATAAAAAAGGGGATGGATTTCACCACTCAAACGGAGCTGAACGTGCTCAAACTCGTTGAAAAAAACACAACACTCATCACAAAATCAAATACGGAACGATAACATGTTCAAAACGAGACGATATAATGTATATAAAAGTGGCGAGCGTGGCCGCCGTGACCGGACAGCTAGGGAGGGTTCTCTAGTGGATTGTATTGATTGGCATTTTGAATGAGGCCTTCAAAACCCCCTCCCTTGACCGGGTTCCGTCACCCCTCAATAGATGCCGCCACCAACGTTTTTGTATGCTAATGCCATCTAGTTGTTCACGACGGTACTAAAAAAGTCGAAACAGTTTTTTCTTAAATTAATAATTTCATCAGTACTAATCTTCATTTGAAACAACTTTAAAACATATTATAATTTAATTTATTTTATACTATTGTCTGCATTTTGATGCATTTGAATAAAATTAACACCCTAAAAATTCTGTAATTATAATGATTTTCTAAATTTGAACAAAATAAAAACCTTTAAGTTCTTATCTCTCACACAATAAAAGACAACAGAATAAAATAACAATTTATAATTTGACATGTACACCCTCACCTCCAGATATTATAGTCAGAGTTTCAACAGATCCAGCATCTCAATAAAAAGATAAGTATTTCACTTAGACAGTGGTAGAAAAAGGTAACAATGGTAGAAAAAGGTTATACTCAATTTGAATTATGCTTCTCCTTCACTTAATGTATTTACTCATTCATGTCTATTTCTGTTTTAGAGGGATCAGAAAAAAAAAGACATTTACATTTTTCTCTTGTACTCCCTCCTCCTCCCCTACTATTGTTTTTATTTATATCTCTTAATAACTATGAACATTTATTTACTATCTTTCCTCTTTAATTATTATTTGTTCTTCTATTTTTTCAAACATCATGCGGAGACCCCTCACCTCCAAATATTTAAGTAGAGTTGTCACAGAATGAACACATCGAAACCTCAGATAAGAATTTCACTGGATACCTTCAAGTACCAATAGCAGAAAAAGGTTGTATTTATGGTTTATTTACGTAATGCGATTTATCAATTCATGTATTATTTTCTGTTTTAGAGAGATTGGAAAAAAAAGAAATATGTACATTTAATCCTTGCACCTTAATCCCCAGCCAAATTTATGGTTTGGTTTCTGTATACTTACTTATTTTCAGTTGAATTTTAACAGACCACATGGTATAAAGAGACTAGAAGGAGACACTTGGCTGATTGATATATCATAAACTAAGGCCACATGTAGTCATTTTTTGGTTGCGAAGAGCTAAAAAATGTTTATTAAGCTATGATTTCCATTTTAGAGTCCACAATTTTTTCTCAGGAGAATAATCAGTGTCCCAAGTATCACATATGTTTAAGATTATTGAATGTTATTGAGTTTTACTTTCCTTTCAGTAAAGTTTTGTTGTTAGATAATTCAATATTGTTCATTGTAACTGATTTTCATTTAATGTTTAATTCTTTCAATTTACCCACCAGGGTTTTGGAAGATCAGAAAATTGATTTGATTAAGTGAAAACATATTTGCATTGCTAATTTATTCTGCTAACAGTGTGTTTGAGGTAACTTAATGTAAAAATGTTTCTTTTGTAAAAGAAACCTTTGAAAATTGAGTCATGGAGCTTTGTTTGATGTGAGTAATTAGATTTGATTGATAGTGCTTAAAGTATTTTGAAAACTACTCCATAAAAATCCATTTTACTTCACAGTAACAAAAAATTAGTTTTCTTGTCCTTTAACCTTCTGATTTTATTCTTACAATTAATGATGGGCTGTTGATATGATCTATCCTATTAAGGGTTCAATTATTAGGAAAATTAAGTTTTAATAGCAAAACGTTTAAACGAAAAATCTACAACAATTTATAATATTGTAAAACCATTTTATTGGTGAATACCAGTGATTTCAAATTATAGACATGATGGAAACAAAATATAGGTGATCATAAATTTACCAGTGAATTAGCACAAATCCCATTACTGTAGTCTTGATATTGTGCTTGTCATTCAGCTTCCAGAAACTTCTTTTTTATTTGTCCTTCTACCACTTCCTGAATAGCATATCTAGCCCCCTTGAAGCTTCTTTACATATGTTTAGATATTAAGATTGCTATTTTGCTCAAGGCTCTCAACTCTTTTTTCTAATTCTTTACAGACCTTATCCAACATTCTTTGCAACTCATGATATCCTATGTAGGACTTGTTTTGCAAAAAACCTTAATCTGTCATCAATTTTGTGACATTGATAATGCATTAGGAAAACTTTCTTTAAGTATCACTTGGTTTAGTATTAAACTTTATTAAGGAATTCTTTAGATTATCAATATGTGTAAATTAATATTGATAAGTTATATTTTCCTGTATTAAATGTATAATCTAACACATATATTTAAGCATACATCTTATAAATATATAGTCTTTTAAAATATGATAAAATAATTGTAAAATTAAAAGAGAAATAGGTGAAGATTTAATTGTTATGGATGTAACTAGCTCATTATTTTTATCTTGAAACAACTAAAACTGAAAAAAAGAAATGGAAATATCTTTGCATGTGATACTATCTTGAATTTTAACAAGTTAAAAAAATAGAAGAGAATTTATAGTAAAAAACAATTCTGGCGAAACACTTAAAAGGGATGATTACATACTTGATGGATTCGTATATTAATCCCCCATGAACTTTGAAGAAATGAGAAGAAGAGGAAGAAGATAAAGAGAAACCACATTGGAAATATGGTGAACTTTATTAGAAGCAGCTGTGAAAAGTGAAATATAATATAAGATACCGTATTTAAACAATTAATCCAACTCGAGTTTGGTAATTGTTAAAAAAAAAGTTTTAAACAAATAAAATAAAACAAGTTTTAAAAACAAATAAAAAAAGTAAAATATATGATACAAAAATGTGATTGATTTTTAATTATTTTTTTCATAGTGGTGAAATATTAATGGAACAGTATTTCAAAATGTTTTAGAAGTTCAATGAAATTAAAAAATAACTTTCTTAATTTTGAATTATCTGTTGTTGGTGAATTTCAAAGGGTTTTAGTTCTGAAGAGCATGAGACAACCTCTTGTTTTTGGATATAGTATCTTTCCATTAATATGCATCTTATTCATCCTGGTTCCCCATATATCACTTAATTGACAACTATGAACTCTAGTTTACATGCCATGGGAATAAAATTTTGTTCTTCTTTATCTTAGACATTAAATCCGGGCCATTGTATGATTTCATTAGTTCAATTTTTTTTTTTTGGATTCACCACTGCTTATCTTTATTTACTAGATAATATCCTTCCTGACGTGGACTTCCTTTTCAAGAGCTGCAAGAGTTATTTTGTACCTTTTAATCCAAGGTTCAGAAACTGTTTTTTTTTAATTAGAGAATTTCCTTCCTAAATAATTCTTTATTCAGAAAATAAACTATTTAATAATAAGATTTCAAGGCCTTCATCCCTTCTTCTATAAGTAGTACTAGCATATGTATGTATAACTATCACTGTTGTCATCTTTTTAATCCTAATATTGTTATTAAAATACATTATTATTATTACACTAAAGGGATGGGAAACCCTTTCTCACCTCAACCCATTTGGATCTTTTGTGAGTTTATTCCTTAATTATCTAGAGATTCCATAGAAATTTGAAAGTTCTAATGAAGCCCATTAGGATTTTGGTTTAATTCTAATGTCTTCAGGTTTAATTATTGCTTAAAACTTTCTTGTATTGTAATATGTAAAAAGCAAGGACTTCACATTCACATATGTTATGCTCAGCCTTTTCTTTGTCCTCTAAGCACAGAAATGTGGAATCTTCCACTATTTTGATTTTCCTGAGATGGTATTTCTTATGGCCTGAGAGAAAATCTGTTATTGTTCTCAACTCATTTCATGCCTAGTTTAGGTAAAATTACACACTGTTGACACATTGCTATTAAATTACTCTTCTCCTTACTTAATCTAATACTATATCTGTTAGAAATCCCAATATTGTCTACCAATTTTGGAAAAATTACATTAAAACATATTACTCATTTATAAAATAAGGAGAGTCTTATATCTCTAAAATACTTTATGTATGTATATAAATATAAGATACTTAATAAATCAACAATATGTTTTTATACAATTTTCTAAAAATTGAAAAACAATTTTTGTTTCCAATAGATTCAATATTAGATTAAATAAAGAGGTAAATAATGTAATAACAATATTATAAGAGGAGACTATGGACTCGGGAATTCCAATTTTGACGAAGAAGTAAAAATATTTTACCTTAATGTATTTTTTCAAAACCAGTCAGATAAAATATTTTTTGATTTCTATAAAAATTCATTCTTAAAACCCTAAGTGCTTTTGTTTTTAAGTGCCTCACAAACTAATTTGACTTGCTGTTTACTAACACAAGTTTTTGACCTAGTTTAGTGGAAGGGTCTTAGTTTTTGTGCAAAAAAATTGTAAAATTATATAAAATGTAAGTATTACCAATTTTGGTCTGTATTATGTCAACAAATTTTTTTTTGTATTTAATTATATTTTTTGCAGGATTTAACATTATAAGTTAAGTTTATCTTATTTGTTCAATTATGAAGAAGATGGTCAGTGGTGCGATCAAAAAGAAACAAAAAACAGTTTAAAACTATTTATTTGCTGATATTTCACCGCACTTTGTTGAGCTTCATCAGGGCTAAAAAGATAAAAAACAACTAAAAATATTTTGACTTTGTAGCATATTGAGATAAAAAGAAGTAAATTAAGGTAGAGTTAAAATTATGTAAATATAAGAGAAAAGAAAATTATATGCAAATGAACAAAAAGATGAAATAAAAATAGTTATAGTATAAAATGGACAATGATAAGTATATATACATAAAAAAATATATAAATAAAAATAATAATAAAAAAAAAGCATAAACAAATGAACGTGAGACATAATAACACGTAAAAATAAAAAAAATATTTAAACATTTATTTTCTAATTACTACTAACATAAGTAATTTATGGACCAGAAATAGGTGATGCGAATCAAAAATGCAATATTTAACACAACCAACTCAAAAATATTATAATTAATATAAATTTATATCCATTTAATGAGTAATCGTATATGACAATTAATTTCAAGACATTTTAATTACTTTTTTTCTAATGAATTTTGAAATTTGATATTTACTCTCCTAGAGTAGTTTTAAGAACCAAAAAAATACTTTAAAAACTCTGGTCAAAGAATTTTTTTTATTCTTAAAACTACCAACTCATTACCAATATATTCATCTTTGAAGAGATTGCAATATATTGTTTTTTTACTAACACTTTTTACAAGTATTTTTCATTACTGTTTTTTATTCAGATCAATTCAGGTGGTTAGTCAAATTTCCTGCAAGGAACATCCTTAGTGGAAAGGCTATATGATGATATTGCTTACTACAGGAAAAGTGACACAACTCGAAAACCCAATTATTTGAGAAAAATAAACCTAAAATTACAATAAAACTTATTTTTAAATATTATGAAACTTCTTTTAAATATCAGCAATGTATTTACTACTGTAATTTTAATAGAGGTTTTAAAAGCACTCTTTTGATTCTTTCAACTACCAACATACAATAAACATTTAAAGTCAAGATTTACTTTAGATTAACTATATATTTTGGAGGTTTTGGAATTAAGGTCACTATATTGTGTGTATTACTTATTAGATGATTATAAATTTCTTTTATATTAAATATTTTGTGAATTGATATTGGGTTATTGCTATAATGCTCTTCTCTAAATAGAAGTCCATCTAATTTCCTTACATTCTCTTCAAACTTATTAAATTCTAGTTGTTAAGATCAATCCAGACTATTCCTGAGAAAAGATTGAAATTAACTACTCCCTATTTTAAATTTTTAATAGTTCATTCAACTAATAACTCTTCTGTTTAAAATATGGGTATTGCAGTTACTTCTTATTTCTACTCTTTACTATCCACCATTCAATAAGTAATAATTTAGCTACCATTTACCTTGAAAAAGGTTTTTGGAGATAGATCCTTTTTTAAATACAAACTAACCATTAATAGAAGAAAATTGAGATCCACTTTAATTCAAAACCAGGCTCTACTCATTTCTTCATATTCAAAATATAAATCTACATTTATGTATTTTGAATGTAATAAGTATATCATTAGAACACATGTATTAAGTATGTTATATGAGTGTGCATTATACAGTTCATAAGTTTCTTTTAAAGGTATTTGGCATAAGACACCAGAATATCATCCGTTTGGCATATCATTTTTGAAATGAATTTGTGGAAAGTTCAAATTATCACCTTTTAATTTATCAAGAGATATAAATATCGCTTCAGGATTAATAATTTTGTCCATTTTTTATTTTGGTAGACTGGACAAAAAAAATAATGGTGGTGGACAAAAGAAACAAAAATAGTGGGTTGATAAAATGACAACTATGCATGTATTCCACCACTAGTCTTTTTTTTTACTCCAGGATTATTTTATGGAAAACCTTTTTCACCTCATCCTTCCACTTTGTCTTAGGTCTTCTTTTTCCTCTTTTTGTACCAATCATGATCTGATAAACCTTGCCATTGATTGATTATACAAAAAATCCTTTGAGATTTTAGTCTATTAAGAACTCTATGTTGCACTATTTATTTGTTCAAACTTGCTTGAAACTTTTAGTTTTGATGAAGTTCCAAAATGTTTACCTCCAAGAACCCCCTCTTGTCTTGATTCGCCCCTGAATGTGAATATGAGCCTATTCATGAATAGGTGATAAGAGAACCATTTCCTAGGAGATTCCTTGGAAACGAAAAGGGAAGAAAATGGCCACCTTTGAGACGATAACTGAGTATAGAAAATTTAATGAGTAATTTAAATTATAGTAATAAATAAATATTATCATAATTAGTACTAACGCAAATCACTGCTTAATTGTCTACTGTAGTCAGGGCAGTATTTTTTCAATGTTTGGAAGAAAACTACTAAACCAACTAATGAATTATGGCTTTGATTGTGATTTTGTCCATACATTTGTAAATTTTTATTTATGGACATGAATATTAAATATTTGTTTTTGTAACAGAGGATATTGAGGGAGACTATAATACTTCCCAACAATAATGTATAATAGGTGTGTTTTTCGTCAGAAGGAAATAGGCTGAAATTTAGGTACTTATAAAAATGTTGAAACAGCGAGAAAAAAAAAAAAAAAAAAACCCTGCTAAAAATTAATAAAGATTCTGGTCAGTGCATCTGTATTATGTTAAATAAAAATCAATCCAAGGCCCAAGTTACGCTTAAGGTTTTGATGACTTCTTAGGTTATTTTTCTTAAGTACCTTAATTAAGTGGAAATAAAACGATGTCATAAACTCTCAACTGAATGTTAAGAAAGCGCGACCGAATACTATTTTTTCATTATGTTATGAAACGATTCCCAAGATTCATTGAAAGTGACATAAAAGAAAAACCAAAACATAATGGAGCTATTGAGGTGGAATGCGGTTAAGAGTACACAAACAGGTCGGTCCATTAGTAGGGTCCACCCCTCCAATCCACTCCCAAGGGCAAATATCATTAGGCCCAACAACCCCTCACACCCTAATTCCTAAATGGTGAATCTGTTTTCCACTACTCCCTCAACACTTTAAGGATCATTATGTTATTATCATTTACAATTATAGTAGTGATCGAAATAAATATTTAAAGTAACGGACCAGAATTAAATACTGAATTATTTAATTTAGCATTAGAATATGCGATTTAAAAGGTGTTGCACAACGAAAATGATTCAACGCTGGGTGGTCAAATACCTGTGCTTGGGCTTGCTGATGATTTAGTACTATTAGGTGAGGACGAGAAACTATAAAACTAAATACAACTCGAAATAAATACGAATAAAATTAAATACTGTGTAATCTTGGTAACCCGAACTGCTGCAGGGGAGTGCTCGGATCACTGAAAATATAAGGAAAAGTGGTTTTAAAAAATTCAAAAATATGAATTTTTTTACGTATTCCATTGGAAATTAGGCAGTTTGAAGTTTTAAAAAATATTTTTTTTTTTTATTTTTCATAACCAGTAATGCCAAGTGATGATTTAATTTGTTAAAACCATAATATTGTTCATTTATAATTGAAAAAAATTATAAATAAAAAAAATACTCTTCGTTTGGTTTTATTTAAAACATGATAAAAAAAAAATGCGTTCGCCAACAAAATTTCTATCATAAATATTTCTGCTATTAATTGAATTAGTTTTACAGAATCAAATGATTTATACAATAGGCAGTATGTATTTATAATTTCAACAAAATATATTATGAACACTTTCATAGGAATTAGATCACCCAATATCGAAACTGTAAAAATTTTCACTGTGATTACAATAACTTGCCTATAGATCGGAAAGTTAAAAATGTCTTTTACACATGTGCACTTGTATTTGAAAACAAAGAAATGTTGTTACTTTCTGAGTTTTCTCAAAAAAGTAACTTTTTTTTCACTCCAGTCCAGGTTGCTGGATAATAACTAGACGAAATTGATGAGGAATTAAAGCTTGTCATTTTTCAATTTCGAAATTGCTTAGCCTTGTACTTCTGTCCAAAAACTTAAAAACTAGAATTTTCAAAACTATTGTCCTTCCTGATGTTCTATAAGAATGCCAAACGTGGCTTCTTATACTAAAGGTGGAGCGCATTAAGGTTGTTGAAAATAAAGAATTTCTTAAAATATTCAAGCCGAAGAAGGATGATTCAGAAGAATTCCCAACGCCGAATTGCGTAAACTGCACCCGGTGAATTTAGGTTATAGCATTGCGGTAAATAGATGGACTGTGTAGGGTTGAAGAACTTAGTACCAAACGGATCAATAAAAAGTTAATTAATTCTGCACCGACGTGTTAAGGTCCAAGGGGTAGACTGAAACGTAGGTAGAAGGATTGCGTCAAAACAGATTTTTGTGGATATGGGGTTGGGTGGTGATTACAGGACAGATGTGTTTAGATAGAGATCGGTGGTATCGGCACATAATCTTCTTCGTGTTCGCTAAGACATTTATTATTGATAAGATTACCAGTGATGCGGCGAGAGGGATGCGCTGGGATCTCTTGGGCTCTGCTCTACCCCTCACACGTGGGGGATAGAGCGGGCTCAGGGATCCTCA
>NW_027108945.1:363548-375319 GCF_000696795.3 Halyomorpha halys
TCTATCAATAAATAAATCTAATTAAAAAAAAAAAAAAAAAATTATTGATAAGAATAAATTCACATAAAGTTTGGAACAAAAGGCAATCCTTATTCCACGGCGAAGGATGAAAGAATGAATCTAGTCATCGCTAAAAAATGCACCTACCTTTGCGAGCATTTTAATTATTTAGATGTTATCGAAAAGGACAGATTAGCCTAAAGAAGAATCTGAGGATTCTGTGAAGTTTCATTTTTCATCAACCTTCAATAAATTTTATTCTTTGTCTGGCTGTAAAAATACAAGAGTAGGTCACATTTAAACGATACTTTTGCTATCTGGTTTTGGACGCAGTTCTGAGCTCGATGATAAAGTGAGAGTTATGTGATCGAGTTGATGTTTGGTCTGGGAAGAGATGGGAACCGGCTCAGTTGATTTGTTCTGCCTTTTTATTCCTTGCAACCAGGGACTCGGCGAAACTGAGAAATGAATCATGACACTCTCACCTTTATTAGTACATGACAGGCTCCGGTAGCTCGAAGGGATTGGCAAAAAGGACCACTAGGCCCACTTGTTAGACTAGTTCCCTCGACCAGATATTAATACCTGGAGCCAGGACAAATAACTCTAATTTTAGGAGAAGATTTTAATGTGAATTGTAAAAGTATTTACTGTTCTTCGTAAAAAGGGCCTTTCCGGCATTTGAAAGGCGCTGCTTTCCAAAATGAAATGTGGTCTATTGTATTTACGAAAAATCTAATTATTATCTAAAAAAAAAAAAATAAAGTGGCGTTATTATTTGTTGGAAAATGATCTATGGTCTATTGTATTTACGAAAAATCTAATTATTATTTAAAAAAAAAAAAATAAAGTGGCGTAATTTTTTGTTGGAAAATGATTCCATGTTTGCCTATACAACACTAAGGGTACAGTAAATGGCCCTAAAAAGAAAGTATTGAACTATTGCTGGTTCACTATCTATACTTAAAAATGTCTCTCATTTTTCATTCTAAGGTAAGTCTTCAAAGCAACCTACCCCAGAAATGTAATTATCAGTATATTAAGACAGAGATCTCAACGTTCCATTCTTCCAGAGAATCAGTTTTTCCATAGCCAGGACTTTTCAAAATAATGAAAAATCAACATTTTTTTTTTTTTTAATTTTATTATGTCAAAAACCATAAAAACTGCTAATTCAGCGAAGAAAATCATTATAAAATAGTGAATGGCGCATTTACCTAGCTACGGTTTGCGAACTCTAATAGAACTCCACTTCAATATTCCCTAGATACAGTTTTTAAAAACCAACTTATTTTTCTTAATCACCAGAAATCAACATTTTGGTATTATTAATGGCAAATTTTATTATTATTTCAAGATCATAAAAACGGCTACTCTCAAGAATATAATCATTATAAACAACTTTATGCCGCATTTAATTTCATTACTAATAGATATTAAACGTTTTAAAATTCCTTAAGTTCAGTTTTTCAAAAACTAAACTTTTTTTTCCAAAAACAGAATGATCAACATTTTTTGAACTTATTTTGGAAAATATCATGGAATCAGCTACTCTTGCTGAGAAAATCATTATAAAAGATTAACATTTTGTGAATTTATTCCGGTAAATATCATGGAAACTAGTACTACAACGAAAAAAAAATCATTATCAACATCTTTATGGTACATTTAATGAGCTCCAATTAGTCCAGATAAATATTGAATTTTTCCTAACAGAAAATAATGTGAAACATTTTTTAGAAAATAATTATATTTTTCAAATATTCAATTGTCCAACATTTTTTGAAGCACGGCTTTAGAATAACATACACTTTCATAATTCGTGGTTAATTCCCTTATTTGGTCCGAACTCCATCTATGACTATCAGTAAAGACCAAGCAGCAGGTACATTCATCTCATAATAAAATATTTTAACCAATGAAAGTTTACATTTTCACGAAGGTTTTCACTCTTCATATTTAAAAACCTTTGCAAGCTTTGCTCGTTTGAGGGCATAGCTTTGGAGCACTACATTGTCCCTAGAATCGACACGAGTCTGGCAACTTAACAGTGGGTGAAAAAAAGTAGAACATATGAGTCTCGCTCGACGCCTAAGAATAAGTCTTACAGATGACAGCGTTTGTGCCTTTCCAGAGCTGGTGCACCATGATCACTGCGGAAGACATCACTAAAGTGAGAATCAGGAAGTGCAATGACAGCCACCAACACTGACAGCTACCAACACTCACAAAGCCATCTTAAACAAAGGATAGATAGGAAGAAAAGGGGTGGGAAACCCTCCAACACCCTCCTCAAAGTCCAGGCTTACCCTGGTGTGGCTATTTTTTGTTTGCGTACTTGAAAAAATTAGTCCGGGAGAAACAATTCAAAAGTAATGAATCAGTCGAGGAAAACATATTCAATTGGATAACCTCAAACTTTTTATTACTACTGACTAGAACTTTAAAAATGTATTTAAATCTTAACTTAAATACATTTTTTTCCTGCATAAAAAATAATACTTTTTGTGGATTCAAATTTCAGTACACCTTGAGCCAAGGAAAGTTGTTAATGTACGATATTCCTTCATTCATTATGCGGTAGATTATAGTTGGCTTCAGTTGCATCAAACAATAAAATCATTCTTTTTTTCCATTAATTTTTGTACCAAGTCAACGATTGAATGAAATTTGTTTTAATTTCTTATTTGTATCCATGTAAGGCCAACTAGCCAGGGCCGATTTGGCAATAAAGAAATATACACATATATATACGACCCAGGGTAGGAAATTTATCATGATTGGGTAAGTTATATGAAAATATCAATTTCCTTTAATTTATATTGAATTAATAATTCAATATCTCACTTAAAGTACAATTTTAAGGTCTGCCGGGTAAAAAATAAATTAAAACAAATTTCATTCAATCGTTGATTTGGTACATTATTTCTAAGCATCTCTCATTTACTTGAACTACTCAACTTTTCATGAAGATCTTTGAATCAAGAAGACTACATTTCAAGTAAAAATGTCCTCCTGTCCGTACACTTAAGTGGTCAAAGTACATTCTACTTTTTAATGAATTTATTTTGGTGGGTTATTGGATATATAATCGGTAATTTAAATTTACTTTCCACCATGATATCGAAAGAAAAGATTTCTTTTTTTTTTTTTTAAATTAAATTTGTATCGTTATTTCTTTCCTTGAAATGTTCAAATAATTTCAGTGGATTAGATCTAAATCGAAAAAATGGACGCATCTTAAAGGATTAAAGTAGCACTCCTACTCTTGCCATATTTTAAAAGATACGGCACTAGATAATTTATAATAACGAAACGCTGGCGACTGATAACTAGTTTTTTTTGCCATCAACATGTCTTTCTTGACCGCAAACCGGGTCATCTTCTAAAAATATAATAGTCATTACTATATGGCTAGATCAAAAGACTTGCCCTCAACAATATTCATCTCGATGGTATAATATGCTGTTTATTTATAATGCATCTAATGATCTACGGAGTCCAGTGACCCCATGTCTTTCAATAAATTACAAATTTGAAACAAGGTATCTGTAATTCAAACTGGAAGACATCATGTCTGCCTTGAGGTGCCGTGGTGAAGATCAGGAAATTAGACAGGACTGGACAGTGGCCGAAGGAAATGGATACAAAGCCTCCTCGATAGTATATTTACCAAGGAGGAGGAAACAATAAATATCAACGTTGATATCCTCTGTGTCATCAGAGGACATTGTCATGACCCCTTCCTAACATATAATAGAATTGATATGAAACATAGCTGGCGAATGGTGATTGTGTGAGGTTTAGTTATGGTGGAAGCCTTTGCAGGTTATCCAAGGTGTTTAACAAAGAGGCGATTCACTGATCTAATTTCCAAACTTTCAAAAGTTATCGTCTTTTTAAGAGAAAACTTTAACTGTTGGGTGTGAGGTACGTAATTTCAGAAGGCAATAAATAATAAAAGATTTTTATATTATCAGTATGAAAACATAATTAATGATTGAAGCGACTACATTTGTGCAAAGTTCTATTGTAATATGTGTCGATACATGGAAATACAATACCCTTCCATCTCTAGTAATATATTTGTAATTGGCGATAATTTGTCAATGGGTTCTTTTTTTAAATTTTTATTTGATACTAGGGCCGTTTTTTAGTTGTTTTTTTTAAACAGTTGATTATGGGGGAGTAAAGTCTCCTACAAAAGACTTATTAGAGTGTTACCAATGAGTAGTTTCTCTAGACGCCTGTATCACTCCATTATAAACATATATCAAATTTACTGAATGTATTATTATGTGCAGTTGTAAATTTCAATAAACATATAGAAAAATATTTTAGGTAATGAGGTGTAGTTGACCGTAGATTAATATGTGGAGACGATGAAAGGGCGGTCAGGAAATAAACAAAAACTATTCCTGCCGACGTTTGGACCTGAACTTCCGGCCTTCATCAGGGCTGAAATACAAAACGAGTTGACAATCTTAATTCAGAGACCATAAAAATAAAAAAAAAATAAGCAAACTTGGAAATGTACATAACAATAAATTATGTATATAGTAGTTGATTGATACTGATGGAAAATAAAATATATTATTGTAGAGGTAAAAATTATACAAAATAAATAATAAATTAAAAAAGAGAGATAGTGTTCAAGTAAATATATAATAAACGCAATGAAAGGTGCGAAAGAAAATTTATATTATGAGTAATGGAATAAACATAATAAAAAATAATTCAGGTCGGAACAAAGGCACAAATAAATAAGATTAATTGCGTGTTTTGGCTTACCGCACCTTCATCTTCTTCCCACAAAATTTAAGGTACTTCTGTAGAAGCTTCGAAATAAATTCGGGGTTTGAGCCTAGTCAGACTTTTTCCATTTGGATAAGACTTAGTTGATATATTTAATCTTATATTGATACAATGAGTTTAATCTAAATTGTTAGAGCTATCGAAAATGGTAACAAATAAAATCGAGGATATTAAGTGGTACTTCTCTTAAATTGTTTTGTGAAAAAGTTGCTGTAACATCACTTGTATGTGTCTACATTAAGCTACATGGGTAAATTCTCTTAAGACTGGGAAATATGTCGGGAATTTCAATCATTATAATGATGATGGTAATATATGAATTGGTATATAACATGTTGATGATTGTTAGAAAATGTCGTTAGTATAAAAAAAAAAATCAGAAGAAGAAATATTGACTTTTATACAACATTAATTATATTGAATTCGGTAAATTGAAGGTGAATCCATTCTTTTTTTTACTATAATTATGGGAACTGATAAATTCTATGTTGTGACTTTAGTTTTTACCATTTTTGGTTCATTTATGCCAATAACTGTAAGATTCTTCATAAGGAGTTGTTACATAGTGCGTTAGAATTTCTCGAATATATATTAGTACATTTGAAGATCTGAAGCAGAAATGATGGAATGGTGTCGAATATTTTTACTTTTTCATCGAGAGACCGAAATACGGTATCTCTAATATGGCCGAGGTATGCAAGAGAACTTTTCCAACTGATACGAAGAGCCATCGAAACGATAACATTCGAATACAAAGCGGACTTGAAAAGTTCACAAGAAGGGTAGAATAATGGAGGGAACGATCGGAAAATGGCACTGACACTAGGCAGTGACGTACGGCATTGTGGGGTCAGTATTGAGTTGTCAAAAAGTGAGGCTGACAGGGAGGGTTTGTAATCCATCAGCGCTATCAGAGCCCTCTGCTTGTCCGACCAATTAACTCACTCCTCTCCCTTATCAGAACCTAATTCATATATGGCGTTCCACTTCTGATTAGGATTATCTCGGTTATTGACGGCCGCTCTGCCGAATGTAGTATCTGATATGCCTCCTGTATCTCTAGATAGCCTATTCCTGATATTTACAGGCTCAGGTAACGGTACGAATGGGTCATTTATGAATCATGGGCTATATAAAAGTATTTTCGAGTTTAAATGTAAAAAACATTAAAATGAAATCAACGAGGTGCGAAAAATAAATGTATGAATTTCAATATTAAATACATTTAATTATGTGCCTGCATTATTATAGGCGTATACAAAGGAATCTCATTATTCAGTCCATTAAAGTCCGTAAACTCAAATTAACAAACTGGTTCAGAAGATGTAGGTTTTTGGATGGAACTAAGACCCACAAAGGCAGTGTGCGATTTTTTTTGTTCGGTGTCAGTATCTTTTGACATTCTAAACGTCATTAAAAATTTCAGGGTGAAATATATGTTTTTTTTTCAAAAGTAGTAAAACAAAAGCTTCTGTGTCATCAATTCACAGAAAACTTCACAATGATATAATAAAGATTCTGTAAATGATTTAATAAAATAAGAATAATTAGCAAAATTTTAGCTGAAAATCATAAACTTTGATCATTTTTCACTTGGTATTTAGTAAGATTAAAACTATCTTCCACACGGTGCTAGCCTACTTTATAGTGTTGTGTTGCTTAAATTTAAGGCCTCATAGACCTTCGTGTTTAATAATTCTCCACATCTAATAATTCCCGAAATACAATTTACCAAAAGCCAAATTTTTTCTCGCAAATAAAGAAAAATAAACACTTTCTGAATTTATTTTGTAAATATCATGGCTGGACCGAACGAAAATAATCATAAGAAAAAGCATTAAAGTACATTAATCCAGGTCCAATTTGATTGCTAATTGACATCTGAACATATAATAGTACTTGAGACAGTTTTTCAAAACACCTTTTTTCTTTTTAACAGAAATTCAATATTTTTTGTATTTATTTTAGCAAATACCTGAGAAACTATCGGACATACAGATGTCTATTAGCAACAAAATTGGACGTAGTTTCTAATGATTAACTTCGTTAGTTGCAATTTCCATGATATTCACGAAAATAAATTTACAATATGTTGATTTTTTGTCTTACCCTCCTGTGAATAAGGATTATAATGATTATAATTAAAATAATAATTAATTACAACAAAATGTGAATGACTAAAACTAATGAAACCCATTAAAGCACTTTATATTTGAGCTCTTTTAGGCCACTTTAAGTTGAATGAACTATTCACATAAATATTGTTAAATGTACTGCTATGTACTAGTAGCTGATTTACTTGGGATGCCAGGATAATCGCTGAAGGCAATTATCCAAAAATAAATTAATTAATTGATTATAAATTGAGTCCTAAAAAACTATTATTATAATTGGATTCCTTTCCAAAGGCTGTTTGTGTGTTTATCAGTTTACCAATTAAATATCTTTATATTCATAAAATGTTCTTACCATTGATTATATAGGATAATAAAGAGTGGTATATTGGGATATGTAACAGTATATAAACTATATAAAGAAACTAAGTATTTATTTACAAATTGTATTATGATTAAAATGATTCAGATAAAGGTTGCCATAAAATATAAATTATTACATGATTACTTATTAGTTAATTTATACTTATAGCTGCTGATGCCGTGGGATGTAGTGCCGTGGGTGTCTTCTGTTTCATCAGGGATGTCCAGGCCTCCTGGCCTTGGTCTGCTCGAAGCGCATCCTCTGAATCAGGTCCTTACTCGTCTGCGCCTTCCTGTTGAGTGTCCGTCTGTTCTTCTAAATTCCCTCTCTGTATTTTTCTCCCACTTCTCTTTTGGGGCGTTACCTTATTTTTAAATCTCTTCTCTGATTGGTTATCGATGTCCGAAGACTCCCGAGGCGGGCGTCCCCCTCCTCAGGGCCGAGCATGTGTAGAAAAAGTTTGACTTGTCCAGGAAGGGGCTGCACCTGATTAATTTGATTCTGGTCCCTCGTCCCAAACTATCATTTTTGTAACTTAAAGGTTAGCCAATCTAATTTTCTCAGGGGCCTCTGGTAAAGTAGCTTATGACACTTATCATCGTAGGACTAGTATTTTTCATGATATTTGCTCAAATAAATTGATTTCTGGTTGCTCAAACAAAGTTCATATTTATTTGCAAATATCATAAAAATTACTACCATTACGAAGATAAAGTTTATAGTATGTTAAAATATCTTAAATTTGAGTGCTAGCAAACATCTGAACGTTTAATGATTTCCGAAATATAGTTTTTCATAAATCAAATATTTTTTCCAAACAACATAAATCAAAATAGTTAATTAAATAAATTTGTTGTACAAATGTGAATGTTATAATGCTTCCTTATTTTACCCGAAGGGTAAATCCTTATTTTACTTTAAGGGGTATATTTTATGTCCACTGTATGTGGAGTGTCGCAGGCGCCAATGCGCGTCAGTAATATGGTGAGCAGGGAGGGTCCGCTTTGCTGGTGGTCTATGTTGATTTATGTTGTTTGGAAAAAATATTTGATTTATGAAAAACTATATCTCGGAAATCATTAGACGTTCAGATGTTTGCTATCACTCAAATTTAAGCTATTTTAACATACTATAAACTTCATCTTCGTAATGGTAGTAATTTTTATGATATTTGCAAATAAATATGAACTTTGTTTGAGCAACCAGAAATCAATTTATTTGAGCAAATATCATGAAAAATACTAGTCCTACGATGATAAGTGTCATAAGCTACTTTATAGTACATTTAACGATTTTTATGTGAATATTTCATTCAACTTAAAGTGACCTAAAAGAGCTCAAATATAAAGTGCTTTAATGGGTTTCATTAGTTGGGTTTCATCGTGATAATTGATTGCATTAAAAATATTGAGCAGTAATAGAAAAAATGAGCTACAATTTCAGTCTCTTCAGTTTTTTCGGCCAGCATTTTGTTATTTGATTTTAGTTTTTAAAAATAATTACAAAATATTTTTTGTATGTTTGTTAGTATGTCAAAAAGATACCAAAAAACAACAAAATGAAAGCATTAAACAACTTACATTTTGTAGGCATTAGGTCCATATATTATCTATTTTCTCGTTAGATATTCTCTACAAAGATGGTTGTATTCAAAATTTGATTCGAAGTAGGCGCTAGAAAATGCCTACGGAAAAAAATCACATGAGGTACAAAAATAATCAATTTCTAATTATTTTTACTGGGATGCCAAAATATTGATTTTTAGGTATGTTTAACAAATTTTATAAAGCATTTTCTTACTTTTTAGACAAAAAAATATCAAGACTTTTCTTAATTTTGTTTCTTTAACTAAATTAATAAATTAAATCATTAATACATCTATCTACATCTACAAAAATTTAAATGAGATGGTCGTGAGTAATTCGTGACTGTTTTGTGAATTTTATTACGAGTTTTAGATTTTTTTTGTTGTAGATAGACATTGATTTTCTGTATATATTATATATTTATATATAAGTTCTTTAGTTATAAAATGTATATTATCGGGATACTAATTTCGAGCCTTCTTAATTATATATGGTTTAAACTAAATTTATAAGGTTTTGTAAATAAGGTCGCGATATTTATACATTTTTTATTAAGTACTGTCAAATATTCTGTTTGTTGATATTCTATAGTAAATTAAACACATAGTATCATTTCCTGCAAATAAACTATAATTTTTATTTCTCTAAATGTTTATCATATTAATTTTACATTATTATGCCTATATTTGTTTAAGTTCTCATTCTGTTCTTCTAATTAATTAAAAATGGTATAATGACTATGTCGATGGCTTACTTCACAGTGGTGCAAGTACATTTCTACTAGCTTTACGAAAAATACAATTTTCAATTAATTTTTATATAAATTCTGAATCCGTTCAGTCAAAACCTTAATTGAAAAGTTGTAATTTTCCTAATAGAGAGAACCTTTAATTGTATTGTTGGTAAATTTAGTGGAAATGTACCTACCACTACTGTGAAGTAAGCCAACGATGTATAATGATTATTCTTTAAAATTTATGTGTATGTATTTCCTTCCTGACGTTTAATCGTCCAATAATTGAATGTTGGGTCCTCCACAACGCCCGAATAATTAAAATTGCATCATTACTATCAAAACTAATTAATAACCGTATATTATATTAGTAATTTTCATATTTTTAATCTTGATATATAAAGATATATATAAAAAAAAAAATGAATAAATCTTGATACCAACCAGATATTACCAGACAGAAATGTTATTCTTTTCTGGACGAACTCTATTCTATCAAAGATTGACACCAACTGCATAATATTCACTAACCCTTTTAGATTCACGACTTAAATTCCATCCTGAGAATCACATTACAATTAACATCGAGAGCTAAATATTTCTTAATAAAATCACAATTTATTGGAACATCTCATTTTTGTCTCTTGCGGAATTTTTATTCTTTCAAATACTGTGGAAGAAAAATCGAAAAAAAGATAAATGTTTGTGAAAACTTATTCTTTTTTTATTTTTATAAACAAAAATTAATTTGAAAAGCCTCGAATTTATGTCCAGTAAGTTTGGAAAACATGGAAGTTCTAAATATCAAAATTCCCTCAAAATATGAAGATGTTTTCTAAAAGGAAATAATGTACATTTTTTTTTTAAATTATTTTCATATGAATCTAATATTCAATCATAAATATATATAATAACTATTTAATAAAAATAGTTAATGTATTGTTGAATTTATATTTTATCATTTCGTCATAAAATCATCATATCATTACTAAGAATAAAATATTAAGATGTTTTAAGTGTGATATATTAAATTATTTTAAAGTATCTTATTATAAAAGAAAAAGGATATACACTGTTTAATATTAGGGACACATACATAGAGCTATAAAAATAAAAAACACTAAGGCTAAACAAAAGTATAGTGTTGAAGACAATTTATCTAATAGATGAGGCGTCGTAAATCAAGTGTCATAGACCTTAGGGTGTGGGTGGCTCGAGCAACGACCCATAGCCCAACTATCAGACATCATGATATATATGTCACATAATATCGTGTATTAATGGAAATTGTGTGTGTGTTAGTCGGTGAGTGTATATGATCATTGAAAACATAATAAATACAAAATAAGTATACATATGTTATTTTATTTGAACGATTACAGAATTTAGTCAATACATTTTTTAGAAATTATTATGGCTTCTTAATGATACAAATTATATTTACGATATTTTAAGTTTGAGCTAGCAAGGGCAACGGAGTCAAGAAAATTTTCATTCATTAAAAAAACTATTGTTAGGTTCACATACTTTTAAAAATACAGTATTAAACATAATGTAATTAATCTGTTTACTGATCCTACGATAGATATATAAATTATTACTTCCACCTATCTATATATTGAATATATAGTAAGGGAGAATATTGTGATATTCCAAAATTTGGAATTCGTGTGTGAACGGAAATACAAGTTTTTAAGTCCCTTGCGTCGAAATAAACATGTCTAGAAAAATGTTCAGTGTGTGTGTGTGTGCCCAATGGCGTACCCTGGATCAAAACTAGGGGGTAAGGCATAGTCGATCAGGGTTATCACATAGTGTTGGAATTGAAAATAGTTTAGAAAAAATTATATTTAACATATAAAGTCGTATAAAGTTATGGAGAATGAGGAAAAACAGTAAATAAAACACGAGTTGACGCTAAACTGGCACATGCGAGTTAAGGAACCAGCATTATAAATTTAAACAATTGCCCCTTGCCCAACTGAACCTAAGGCACTTTAGACATATGGTTGCATATGTCCACTTTCTATAGTATAGAAAAGAAACTCAATAAAAACAACTAGGTTCAAATAAGGCCCTTGAGACCATTCTAACAGCCCTTTCAAGCCCTATAAGCAAGGTACATGCTGTCATCTAACAATGGACTTGCATCAGTCAAA
>NW_027108945.1:377634-380838 GCF_000696795.3 Halyomorpha halys
TTTTCCAGAATTCGAGAATTCTTTGGGGATCCAGATAGTCTATTAAAAGTGTTTATCATTGTTTTTAGGTATAGTAAACTTCCTCCAATATTTCATCATATCTAGGATAGTTTTTTTAATAGTTGAAAAAAAAAACTATTAATGATAAAGGAAAAACATTTGCAGGTGGTATCAGAATAGTAATAGAATTAATTGTGCCTCGATGCATTTATTTGTGAGGGTACATAGCCTGGGTGATTTAATAACAAATTACAGGCCCAGCTGTAGAATTTATTCTATTTATCTTTCTGTCTTTAGATGTAGGTAATAGCTATTATATTCATAATAATGACAGTTGTATGAATTGGTATATATCATGGAGAAATCAAAAGCTTCTAACCTGATTTTATTTATTATTGTTGAAAAGTCAACTTTTTGAAACATTTTCCACTCTGTAAGAATAGTCTATCTAGAGAGTACAAAAATTTTAATGAGAATGTATTTTTGTGGCTAGCCAAATGTACACATGAACAACCAAAAAATTACTTTTTAACGAATAAACCATTCGTGTTGGTCATTATTACATTGCAATATAATTTTTTTTTTATGCAAAAAAATAATGCAATAATAAGTATTATACACTTTTACATAAGTCATTATCTCATAAAAATAAAGAAATTATCTTCATATGGGTAATCTAGCCTGATGGTATAATGACAATGAGAGGGCTGATGCCCAACTCAGGTCGAGATCTACAAATAATATTAAAAGAGGCGATTTCTAGTGATGACTAAACTAAATAATGAATTTTGCAAAAATAAACAAAATTAAAAAATATCTCACTTGATGGGAAACGCCAAACCTTGATCTTCAAGACAAGAAGTTATCCTACTTCAAGGGCTGGGTTTTTCAATTAGTTTTTAAGTTCAGTTCAGTTTTTAGTTCTTTTACTATCTTCTCAGGTCTAAGGCAAAACCTAAAGATGGATACAACGGTAAAAATAATGTATTTTCTAAAAAAGGCAGAACTATATAGTAGAATTTAATAACTGCACGTTGATTTTCCAATGAACCTAAGGTGTAGAGCAAAAAAATAAACTAGTTTTTATTATTTTTATTAACACAGTTATGTTTCGATCCAACCATGAAGGCTATTTTCAGGGCTAAACCCTAAAAAAGAGGCAAACTAATGGCACTAAAATATCACCATAAAATAAAATATTAATGATAAAAATGTTACAAATAAAGAAAAAATAAATATATAGTGTATACTTGGCTTAAATGGTCTTACTGCAAATATAAAAAAACTCGAAACATGAAAATTATTTTCTATGAAGGTTAAGAACAAAAGCTTTATTTAGGAGACATCTTGGTCTAAAGACTTGCATTGTTATGAATCATTTAAGTTATAAGAAATAAATTAATGTTTGTTCCAACTACTTAAAAGTACTTACTAAAAAGTAGCATATATCTCAAATTTTCAAAGTGATTACTTGGAGCATTAATACATCTTTCATCAACTGCAGCAGTGACCGAACATCATTGAATAGGAATAATATTCGAGATCTGACATCACTGGTTTTTTTTCGGTTTGGTGTGATACTAATGAAAAATTCTATAGAAGCCCTTGATTCTCTATGAAAAAGGATAACTGAAACTTGCGAAACAATGACATATCCAGGCACTACATCTGTAAAAGAAATATGGTAAGCCTGTCTTTATGTTCAAGGTAGATATAAGTTAGAAGATAGAGACTGAGTAACATGTAGTTCTTGTAAATATATTAGAATAAAGTCATTTTAGTCTTCACTGATTTTTGAGAAAGTTATCTTGCGCATTGTGTTGTTCCGTGTTGGCAGTTGGTTAAATCTTCATCATAGTGATGAAATTGTTTTTGAATTTAACTGTTGTAATTTGAGCCTTTCAACTGACAGAGTAAAAAATTGACATTTGGAAAATTAATACGAGAAAGTTTTGCCAAAGGGAATAATTTAAAAACATCTGTTCAGAAAAGAGCGATTTTTAATTTCAACTCAAAGTTTGGGAGTAAGTGAAAGCTTTGTGATGCTCACACTATCCAATATTTTAATTTAAATTAATTCCGCAAGCTAATGTGCCAAAAAATATAAAAATGTTTCTATGGCTAGCTTACAATAGCTACATACAATATAAGGCGAATAAGAATGTACTGATAACTCCATTTTATCGAGTTTTGAGAATTTCAAAACGAAGGTTCGTAGGTTTTAGTTATGATCCGTTAGGTTTACTTTGGTAGTGAAGTCTACTTTGTATAAATTTTTAATCGGATAAATCACTGATATATTATCGGTTTTAAATTAGATTCTATGGAAACTGCATGGCTTAGAAAAACATGTAATGTGACCATTTTTGCGGGGTTTAATGCACTTTAATTTATTATAGAACTAATATCATGAAAATGAATAATTTTTTAGTTGTAAGGGAATACATTTTAAAACACACGGTTATAACCATAACCATATTTCACCCCTTGAATACTCCATACTACACCTGAAGCACAAATCCTTGAAAATTCTGTACTGATGTAGCTAGACAATATAAGCCCGAATACAGTTTTATTTTTTTTGTTACGATTAGTTGTCTAACATGACTGCTATAATGTTTGTGTCCTGTATATTTCAGAAACTAATGTATATACCACCACATTTGTAGGAAATTGATTCTGTTATTATCCTGTTAATAACTTTAATTTTTGTCCTCTTATTTAAAGTTTTTGTTATATTATTAAGTTTTATTAATTTATTACTGCCCGAAGCCTTTATAATGACCAGACCCCTTTAAAATAGTTGTCAAGAAATATATATCATGTATCTAAGAATATCATCATGGATTTGGCAGCTGGTTTAAAGACAGCAAAAAAAACCTCTTTGATCTTTAGCAATTGCTCGCAAAAGTAAAAATATAAAAATCCTTTATTTAGTTTCACAACAAAACATGATATCTGGTCTCTCAAAAATTATAGAATACTCAAATCTGTTTTAAAAGACAAGTAAATAGATGGAAAATATTGAGGGATTTTTAGCACGTTTAAATATTATGCATAGTGAAATCATATCTTTAAAAATAGAAAAGATGATGGGTATTTATGAACAAAATAATAATTTATGAACACGTAATTTTTTAAAAATTAAGTACATTATTTATATAATTGTTAATAATAATAAACATGAATAAATAACGCATTAGT
>NW_027108945.1:380945-391770 GCF_000696795.3 Halyomorpha halys
TTTTCCAGAATTCGAGAATTCTTTGGGGATCCAGATAGTCTATTAAAAGTGTTTATCATTGTTTTTAGGTATAGTAAACTTCCTCCAATATTTCATCATATCTAGGATAGTTTTTTTAATAGTTGAAAAAAAAAACTATTAATGATAAAGGAAAAACATTTGCAGGTGGTATCAGAATAGTAATAGAATTAATTGTGCCTCGATGCATTTATTTGTGAGGGTACATAGCCTGGGTGATTTAATAACAAATTACAGGCCCAGCTGTAGAATTTATTCTATTTATCTTTCTGTCTTTAGATGTAGGTAATAGCTATTATATTCATAATAATGACAGTTGTATGAATTGGTATATATCATGGAGAAATCAAAAGCTTCTAACCTGATTTTATTTATTATTGTTGAAAAGTCAACTTTTTGAAACATTTTCCACTCTGTAAGAATAGTCTATCTAGAGAGTACAAAAATTTTAATGAGAATGTATTTTTGTGGCTAGCCAAATGTACACATGAACAACCAAAAAATTACTTTTTAACGAATAAACCATTCGTGTTGGTCATTATTACATTGCAATATAATTTTTTTTTTATGCAAAAAAATAATGCAATAATAAGTATTATACACTTTTACATAAGTCATTATCTCATAAAAATAAAGAAATTATCTTCATATGGGTAATCTAGCCTGATGGTATAATGACAATGAGAGGGCTGATGCCCAACTCAGGTCGAGATCTACAAATAATATTAAAAGAGGCGATTTCTAGTGATGACTAAACTAAATAATGAATTTTGCAAAAATAAACAAAATTAAAAAATATCTCACTTGATGGGAAACGCCAAACCTTGATCTTCAAGACAAGAAGTTATCCTACTTCAAGGGCTGGGTTTTTCAATTAGTTTTTAAGTTCAGTTCAGTTTTTAGTTCTTTTACTATCTTCTCAGGTCTAAGGCAAAACCTAAAGATGGATACAACGGTAAAAATAATGTATTTTCTAAAAAAGGCAGAACTATATAGTAGAATTTAATAACTGCACGTTGATTTTCCAATGAACCTAAGGTGTAGAGCAAAAAAATAAACTAGTTTTTATTATTTTTATTAACACAGTTATGTTTCGATCCAACCATGAAGGCTATTTTCAGGGCTAAACCCTAAAAAAGAGGCAAACTAATGGCACTAAAATATCACCATAAAATAAAATATTAATGATAAAAATGTTACAAATAAAGAAAAAATAAATATATAGTGTATACTTGGCTTAAATGGTCTTACTGCAAATATAAAAAAACTCGAAACATGAAAATTATTTTCTATGAAGGTTAAGAACAAAAGCTTTATTTAGGAGACATCTTGGTCTAAAGACTTGCATTGTTATGAATCATTTAAGTTATAAGAAATAAATTAATGTTTGTTCCAACTACTTAAAAGTACTTACTAAAAAGTAGCATATATCTCAAATTTTCAAAGTGATTACTTGGAGCATTAATACATCTTTCATCAACTGCAGCAGTGACCGAACATCATTGAATAGGAATAATATTCGAGATCTGACATCACTGGTTTTTTTTCGGTTTGGTGTGATACTAATGAAAAATTCTATAGAAGCCCTTGATTCTCTATGAAAAAGGATAACTGAAACTTGCGAAACAATGACATATCCAGGCACTACATCTGTAAAAGAAATATGGTAAGCCTGTCTTTATGTTCAAGGTAATCACTTTGAGCAACATTATTAGTTTATTAATAGAACATATAATTATTTACTTATTATAATTATTTATAAATAATTAGGAACAATTAAAATCATTGGATGTGAATATCTCCTGAACAAAGTGTTAAAGTGATAACCTTCATAGAGAATGTTTTGGTTGTTTTGAGATCGTTACTTCATATTTTCAATTACGACTCTTAAGCCTGAAATAATTTGCATATTTAAATTGCAGGTAAACAGGAAAAGAGGAAAATGGAAGAATCATATAAACTTATTACAAATATTCTAAAAGGAGATTCTTTTAAATTTAATCAAGAAGGACTAAAATAGTAATAAGGGAGTATATCTTTATTTGGTTTATTTATTAATCAGTTTGTCTCTCATTTTTTTTATAGACTTGAAGGTTGCCAACATAGTTCAACTAAAACGTCGGCATTTTAAATTTATTTAAATAAATGGAAGATTAAAAAAAACAAAAGAAAGATTAAGTCTCTCAAATACTAAGTAAATAACTAATGAATTTATAACCACGAATTCGGGTATAAATATTAAAGAAATTTGCAAGATCTCATAAATGCAGACTAATGACCACTGATCAGTTGTTGTCCTCTCTCCCTCCCCCCCCCCAAAAAAATAAAAAATAAACACCACCTCGTTAACTAAGAACAACAGTGTCGAGATATCTCGGAGTGATTGACGAATAATAAATGGTTAGTCACTTACTAGTGTTTGAGAAATTTGATGCTTTCATTATATTTATGCTATCTTATCTCTTTTATCCTTGATGGTGTCTGTATTGACGAAACTATTTGAACAAGGTTTTTTTTTTATTTTTTTTTTTTTTATTAAGTTGTTCCCAAACCTCAAAAGCCGCCAGAATACCCATCCTCCTACCGTCCTATCTCTCTGTTAACTATCATGGGCAAAATTCTTGAGAAACTCATCTTGAAACGCCTGTATCCCATTCTTGATTCCAGCTACATAATCCCAGATCACCAGTTTGGATTACGAACATCCCACAAATCAAGCCATCCATCAGGACCTCAATGTCCCATATGTTGTTGATTTGTCCAGAACTAGATACCATTCCTTCCATGATAAACTTCCCAACCACCCAAATCCACTTGTTTCTAACTTGGCTTCTCCTTCATTACCTAATAATCCTCCTAGACGTCTGAAAAGAAGATGGCCTCGAGATCTTCTCCTCTAGAAATGTTATTGGAGTTCTATCAATGGGTAGATTCTCCACATTTTTGTATCATGTCACTATGTCACCTACAATAAATTTACTTGTATATATTTTTATAAAGTTGTAAATAACAATAAATAAATTAATAAAAAGAAATTGCTATTTAATCTGCCTTTCTCCTTTCTCAAAAATATAATCAAAACAGTCAACAGTCCATCACTTCTGAAAAAGAAATCGCATCCTTGGTCAATAGATTATCACAGAATTTCCTTTGATTCAATACAGCTGAAATTATGTATAAGCAGGTTCCTTGACAACTGGTGCCGTGGATCCACTGCCATCCAGAGCGAGGCCAATTTGTCACAAAAATCGAGAGCCCCACCCGCAGTTTTCGTTATTAATTTCGTCTCATTGGAAAGGGCGCGCTGTTTTATTGTCGGCAGTTTGTTCGGCCGGTCCTCGAGTCGTCCTTTTTTTTACCCGGCAACGCGGTAATTTGTTACTCTCGTTTCGTTTTTTGTTGATTGTTTTCGTGTTTTTTGCACGATGGCAACGATATATACGTTTTTATTTTCGTACCGGTGGGCTGACAGGCTATCGGGCGACGAGGGGGTCGGCAGCACACGCGATCTCCCACCGTAAATAATTCATACATGTGTGTGTGTGCTGGGAGGAGGGGGAGGGTCGGGAGGACTGATTTATACACAAGAGTCAATTAAACATACCGACGGGGAGAGGGCGCTAGTTCCCAGCGATATCAATCCCTATTCACTGCTCCAAGGGGACGTTCAACAGCTTTAGTATACATTCAATTATCCCCATCCCCACTCCGCGATAACTTCTTCACTCCGCCAGAGCGCTCTGTGCGTGCTAAATCGTCTGTTAGCGTAAACAGATCCGCTCTCACAACATAGTCAGAACACCCTCTTGACCTAAGCTGGAGATTAAGGCTACACAAGATGACTATTATTTTTTTTTATTTATATGAATTTATAAAAGATTTATATATTTGGGTCTAATTCGTCTTTATCGTTTAATGATATCGGTAATTTCGGTAACTTAATACTATCAATAGAACCTTTAAGTACATAAGTGGTTGGCTAAGTTGATATAAATGGGTCGAATAAATAAAATGTTCTAATGAGTGTATTGTATTGGATTGAGTTATATGATCATTAACAGAATTAAGTTTGTATTTGATAAAAGAAAGAATAAAATATGCACATAAAAATTAAAGATAAAATAAATACAAAGAAATTTAGAATAAATAAATGAAGAACATAAAAATGAAATATAAAATGAATTTAATTTGTTGGCCTATTAAATACATTAGGGTGACATGACAAGTCTATTTTTAAATGAATGAAATGTCTATGGTCATGTAAAATCAAATTTAAATTTATGAAGATGAAAAGATAGTTGGCCGTGGATAATATATATGAAGAGATGGGGGTGCGGTCAGAGAATAACACATATAAGTTGAAAGAACTTATTTAATAGTACCAACGTTTCGGCCTGAATTTCCAGCCTTTATCAGGGCTAAGAACAAAGAACAAGATAACAACCAATGAATAAAAAAAAAAAGGAAATATACAGAATGATTAAAGTATCGATGGTAAGGGTGCTGCGAGTGGTAGTTTAAATGTCTGCCATAGTAAGTTGGTTTATTGTATCAGCCAGTAGAATACTTTAATCATATGTGTATTTTTTTTATTTATTTTTTTCTATTCCTTGGTTGTAATCTTGTTCTTTGTTCTTAGCCCTGATGAAGGTTGGAATTCTGGCCGAAACGTTAGTACTATTAAATAAGTTCTTTAAACTTATTTGTGTTATTTTTTGACCGCACCAACAACCATCTTCTCTTCCTGAAATGTATGCAGTTTTGACTTTGAATCATTATGAAATAGGCTTACTCTTTGAGATAATTGGTCTACTTCATTTTCTTCCATTCTTCCCCTCAGCTTAGCCTTCCATTGGGCCTTCCTCTACTCAAGTATCCTTAAATGCGAATGAAAAAAAATAAAAGATAGACAATGACCACTTGATAGAATTCACAATATCTCTGACACAGGGAATGCTTCACCTTCAATTGTTCTTGGCCCAAAACGGTTGGTGCAGATATATGATTGAAACAATTTTAATCGTATTTAAACTGTTAAGAAGATGATCCTTAATTATTTATACATGATCAATATTTACTAAAAAAAATTGCCACCTATCATAAAGATCTTTACATTTACTTGTTTCCAATCCTGACAATCCAAAATCCTACGTAAAATCCTTATTACGTTACAAATAAACTCATTAACAAAGACCTTAACATCTCATTCGTTGCAGAATTGGCCCAAAACAGATATGCGTCTTTTCATTCCAAACTCCTTAACCATCCTTACCCATTAATTCTTAATCTTTCATCCTTCACAATCTCTGATAATCCTCCAAGGCGTCTGAAAAAAAGATGGCCACGGCACCTTCTAATTTAAATTAATGTTTGAAGTACCACCGATGGGTGTTTCTTTCCCAAGATATTCAAATGTATATGAAACATACAACATATTTACTTATTGTATTATATTGTACAGTTGTAAATTACATTTAATAAATAAATATAAAAAAACATTTACTTGTTAAAAACTTAGTTTTGTGTAATAATAAATGGGAATTAAATCATATATTTAACTGATAATATTTATTATTAGAATTAAACGTTATTTTGTATTCCAACAAAGAAAAAGAAGAAGGGACAATAATCGGGTGCTACTTAAGTGTTCTAAAACTATTATTCCAGGTATGTTTAACATAATAATCCATTAGTGATGATATTAAACATACCCCTAACTTAAAATTTGATACAATATTCTATCCAAGGATATTTTAGCCAGCAAATTCGGAATACACTCCGGTATATGAACAGTCATATACATAGTCACAATGTTCTGTATGAGTTTTTGGAAATACATGGCATTATTTCTTTTTTATGTGAATAAATGGAGTGTTTCTTTTTAAGTCTGTGTTTTATGAAGGGGAATCATTTTTTTTGAAAATTTTGATCCATAAATCCATTAATTCTTCAGTAAGTTTTTTATTTTCGGCTCAGACCTGAATCAGCCACTGTCATGCCACTATCTATTAATTATGATTTTGGTATCTTTGGTAACAGTATCTTCTGATATAGTTTTCTATATTCTTCTCCCATTCGTGGTCTAGCCACCTAAACAGTATTATTTTATCATTCAATCATGTTAAGTGGTGTGGCTATACTAGCTAACTACTATTTACGAAACAAATTTTTTTTTTACCCTAAAAGTTTATTTATGTATGTTTTAGCGCCTCTTTTACTTGTTTCCTTAATGTTTCTTAACTAGTATAAATAAACGTCGTTTTGTTAAGTGTTAGTATTTTTTTTGGCAAGGCTGTACCAAATATAGGGGCTATATTTGGTAATGCCTTGGTAATCTGCCATTCAAAAGTGATCCATAATGTCAATGAAAAATTGGTTCATTTTTTCGTATAAATTGAAAGGTAGATGAATCTGATGGAATGTGATGTACATTTATTTTTCGTTTTTAAATTTTATTTACCATTGTTTAAAATAGCCCTTCCATTGTTGAACATAATGATGACGAATCAAGGAACACTATGATATTTGTGTCTGATGAGGTATCTAAAGCTCTTACTTAGACTTTTTTTATTTCATAAAATTAAACGACTGTAGTCTGGTCATTGCTTCCTCATTACCGAAGGATGGATACTTATTGTTCATTTGGAAATAAAAAAAATATCTTCTCAGCTTCAAAAATTCTCATTCACATTTCACGTTTTAGAAATCAAGGAACGTATTTGTCTTTCTGTATTCCAATTTGTGTTCGAACATAATCCATCCAACCGTTAATTCAATTTTGGTGAAATTTTGCGAGAACTTCTGTTCTATGTGAAACTGTACTCTGTGACCTAAATTCTGTACTCTGTGAGTCAGTCCGTAGTCTGGGAGTACTTCTGAGCCAGTAATTCTGATAGAACTAGTTGTTCCCAAATCGATTTTATCTTATATCGTCTACTATTTTGGCTTACGCATGTGTAAACGCATTTTCATCGGCACACCTATATTTAAAAAACGGACCTTTCGCTTCCACCTGAATTTGGGGAAAAAAGTTGGAGATTATTATGATAGGGGCAATATTATAGCCCCCAACTTCAGTGGACTCAGCCTAACCCCTTATAATGCCATGGTGCAATAGAAGGGAACTAACTACATATGTATATATTTAGATATATATTAATTCTGCTATTTATCTATTCAATAAAGGAGGTAAGAAAAAAAATAACTACTTACATATATCTTATGTTTATATTGTAATGGTAACCATTTTCTATAGGAGGGTACGAAAAAAAACTACTTACACAACAGAAGTATGTAGAAAAAGCATAATTTCTGGTAAAAGAAACATTCAAAAATAAAACAGTCAGATAAAAAATGGTACGGAAGGTTTATTAAAATTCTAGATAATAATAAAGAATTGAATATTCTGTTGACAGTGATTTCAATACTTGATAATATGACTACTGCTCTTTGAATATTAAATTTTCTTAGTCTCCGAAAATGATTTTCAACTTAGGATTTTTCGTCTACATTGGATATTTATGCTGTTAGTTATGGATTTCTAATTGTGTTTTAAGTCCTAGATTAATATTTCGCTGCTTGATAATAGGTTTCTCTATTACACGCAATAATAATCGATACCATTACATTGCCCAGAAAGGTCATTGTGCATACTCCTCGTCCCTGGCCACGAATGGATATTGTTCCAGGTTACATCTGCAGCCGGGATGGCTACTCTGTCAAGTCGAGTGCGGATCAAAGGCTTCCTGTGGAAACAAAGGCTGGCCCATAATGAGCGAGTGACTGTTCCAGGCGGTCGGTCAGGCTCTATAGTCGTTCACCTTCCACATCTGTCATCATCCAACGCCGTGTAATAGTCGAAAAAGTCCCTCAGCGCGTTCAAATCGTCTGGCAACAAAAGAGTCTCTTTGAGGAAATCAAAGAGTTCTGGACGTTTATCTCTATATAACAATTATCACTGAGAGGACTAATTTCTGTAGAAAGAAACCTTTGATCTTTTGTTGCTGGAAGGAAGAAAGAGGTATAAAGATATTAATAAATGCCTTTGCTCGAGTAATATCGTGCTTACGTTTAAATGAACATTCATCATGGCAGGTCATGGTTTTTTTAATACAATTACAAAAATATTTAAGACTTAAAATTTTGCAGATTCAACTGAATGTGTAATTATTAACATTTTATAATTTTTTTTTTTGGGGGGGGGGGTGAAAAAAAAGGTAACTGTTAATTCAAAATTAAGAGGGACGGGGTCACTCACTGAAGCTGCTTGATTTTGCCCTGAAAGTAAATGTATCATTGCCAAAGAAAAAAAAAACAATAACTCCTTCCATTCTTAAAAGAATAAAAGCCAGGACATCAACCGAACTAAAATAACCTTGAAAATTAATTGCTCAAGCCTAAGAAGTATTAGTACCCCCTATTTATTGGTGGATAAAATAGAATCTAATTTTCATATAACATTGTTATAATAATAATTATCTTTATTTATTGTTATTGAAATAATAAAATTATACTAAAACATCATAAAAAATCTCAAATAATTTGAAAAAAAAAAATAGAAAAACTATAATAATAGAAAAAATCAAATACTGTTTGTTTATAAGTACTGATATGCATGGATATATTAACAATTATTGATATTCTAAAACTCTTTACCATATGTCTTGTCATACCTGTTCCTGGGTATGATACCTGTCAACATAGAGGTACCTGGAGCCCCTTGTAATGTATTCTTCTTGGGCGTGGCTAATGTTGGCCAATGAAGAAATAAGATTCCCAAAAGGTGACGCCCCTTTTTTGAACAAGTGGGAGTAGAAGTAAAGCAAAAAAAGTGAACACGGAGAAGCACATAACACAGAAGTAAGAAGGCCGAAGCATGCACGGATGCACTTCGATGAGACGAAGTTCTAAGAATCAGAGTTGAAACGCCATCGTTATGCGAGACGCCACCAAGGCTTAAGACGTCACGACATACTACGGCAAGCATCGCCCAACTCAGCACTAATTCACAGATATGTATTAAATAAGTTATAATGTAATTCATATTTTATGGCAAATCATATTTATCTGGATCATTTCAATCATTTAATCATTATATAATTTCATTTTATAAATATTTTGTTCCTTGATATAGTTTATATGCTACTACATTATCATATAACAGCCCTTATTATGTTATGTAATTAATGGTACCAATATTTTATAAATATAAAGATATTCAATAATTGATAAACTAGTAAACACAAAAAGCCTCTAGAAAAGAATTCAATTATAATAACAGTTTTGAAGGACTATTTTTGGATAATTGCCTTCAGCGATTATCCTGTCATCCCGACAACAGATACATAGCAGTACGACGTTTAAATGAATACTATAGACATCCAATAATTTTTGTATTAAATGTAGACAAAACAAATAAAATATAACTATTTATCATATCATAAGTAACAAGGAAATAGCTTTTGATAAAAAACAACAAAACAGAAAAAAAAAATGAAAATAAATACAATCATAAAGAATGAGAAATTAATGTTTCTATACATATTTAAAAATTTTAAATGAAAATTAGAAACATCAGATCATAAATCAGAAGATAGATTCTATCGTACAAATCTAATATTAATAAGAAAAATGTGAAATAATGATGGTTAACAATAGGATCAAGCGATGATTTATTTAAATATTTACAGATTACTACTGATTATTATAAATATCTAATTATATTTTATGTTAACTAAAAAAAGTAAAGATTCAGTTATCAGTCTATCTATTTACAAATTAAAATTGTGAGAAGACACATTTAGTCGCTATTCTTTGGGAATTCGGAGGAGAGGATAAAGAAGTGATTAAAGATGTGGTATTTGAAGGTTGAAAGTTTCAAAGCATCACATGAAGCAAGGAATGAAATGGATTTGTACATAATGCTGAACTGCAATCCGTTTGAATATCAAAGGAATATTTAGTTGGTTGTAGTAGCAAGTGTTTAACAAGTTTTAACGGTTAGTTTGCTACGTAAACAAATATTTACAGATTTCATTTTTAGGTTCATGCATAGATTTTCTTGTTTTTGAAAATGCTTTAATAAAATTTCTAAAAAAGAATATTGGCATATGATAGTAATGATTTTCAAGGCTATTTAAATTTATACATCTATCGGTCCTCTATTAAGCCTCTTGAATACTGAAGGGTCCTTTGTACAGGCCCATTCTTCCATAAGACACGTTTCAATCCGATGGTCACGGCGGATGACAGATATACTCTCCCGGCAGATAACTGTATCAAAGAATGAGGCCGAAGAGGAGCACCGTGAACCACGACGGATGAGCGGCCAGGTTCTCACAGGCTAGATAATGGTTATTATGGCAGCCGAGGATGATGCGCAATAATTGTCGAGGGGAGAGAGTTCCCATGACTGGTGGGCTGTTTGCGATGCGCGTGCCGCTGCACGTGCGCACCTGCCATTAGGCTCTGGCTACTGTTTACTCACAATTTGCTTCTCGTCCATTAACGCCTAGGTTAAGTGGAAGACACCAATATGGAATTACTGGCCGCCGTTCGTACGGACGTACTTAGATCTGAATGGCCTGTCGATGTGAGGAAGAGTGCTTTATAGTCCCGGAATAGGATTCCTGTAACTAGATAACTGTGAAAACAGAGAGTAAAAAAAAATATTTATATCCAGTTGTACTTTAATAAAACTGTTCACAGCCCTTCTTACTTAACGTGTGTTATAATAGCAGTAAAATATATATTTATACCCAGTTGTACTTTAATGGAACTGTACGCAGCCCTTCTCACTTAACGTGTG
>NW_027108945.1:391840-401688 GCF_000696795.3 Halyomorpha halys
ATAATAGCAGTAAAATATATATTTATACCCAGTTGTACTTTAATGGAACTGTACGCAGCCCTTCTCACTTAACGTGTGCTATAATAGCAGTAAAAAACATTCTAGTGGCCCGCATAGCATAACTTTCACTTAACACTTAGAAATAAAATTAATCCTTGTACATATCAAAGCTATTCCTTTACCATTCAGGATTATAATCCCATTACCATATATTTCATATAGGTGAGTATAATTAAAATATTCCCCGGGTTTTATAGTTGGGGAATATTACCCAAATATTGAATTAATTATAATTTGCTGGTATTGCTGAAGTGGATTGTATTTGAAATAAAATATATTATAGTGAACAAAATTAAGATAAAACCTCTATTTTTGTAATAGTTATAAAACAATTGATTATATTTGTTTTGCCAAAAAGTAGTTTGTTGTGTGGTGCCAAACTTCATTGGTCACCAACGCCATTTATATTTTATTTAATTTTGCTTATATTCGTTTAAATTTATTATTTATTATTTTATTTATTTATTTTATTATTATTTTCTCTTCCGTTCAATGTTATATTTTTGTCAGTAAATGTTGTGATTTTAGAAACTGAAACACTAATTCTATTGTTTTATCATCGTCTCCAAAGGTTTTAGAAATATCTGGATTTAGACCTAAGCTATTGGGGTGTAGAGTGAAATTTGGGCATTGTTGGAAAATATGGCTTATTGTCAGATTGTTGTTGCAATAGTGGCATTTCAGAGGAGTTTCTTTTAAAATAAGATAGGAGAGGGTGAGCCTCGTATGACCTATTCTCAGCCTGGTCAGTACAACTTCCTCTCTACGGCATTGGCGACTGGAGGTACCCCAGGGCTTTATATCCTTTTTAATAATTTTTAATTAACTTGGGCTTTCATTCCACAAAGAATGCCATTTATCTTTGACATCCTTTCCAAGAGGTTTCCTCATTTCTGATGGAGTTAAAATTACTTTACCCCGTCCCGGGTACACACCCGTTACTTACAAGGTAGTTGATAGAACTTAAACTAATTTTGACTATTGACAAGACTGAGTTTACATGGAATAACGGAAGGTATTATAGGTTACTTGATGTTAAGATGGAACTTAATGATGGGTGTCTCTCTTGCTCTTTTCTTCTTTCATTTTACCACTGTACCTCTTGCCTGAGTGAGTAGATCTTCACCAATTCACTCATGATGCACTGTAGAACAGTCAAAAATGGGGTTGGTGTTAGAGAAATTACTTGCTCTTTTATTTGTATATACCAATATGGCTATAAACTCTACCCATGTGTTTTCCACTAGAGAGTCCCATTAAAAATGCTTGAGGGGGCTTCCTCAAACAAGGTGAATGAAAGTAAAATCTGATTATTGCAACAACTACCATGGAAAAGCAATAATTACCAAATTCTTTCAAAATTTACATTTATACAGTGCTTTGTTATTGTGAAGATAAGAAACGTTTCAATTTTGATGTTCAATACACTTAAAAATATTTATTGAAATTTTTCTGTTATTATGAAAATTCGTATTTAAGGGTTTCTCGAGATTGGGATAACGAATATAAAGTTTGTCCATGTCTTGAATAAATCAGTTTAATTAATTATAACAAAGTGGTGTACGCAAAAGATTATTATGCATTGTCGGCTATTTCCGAAGTCCTAGTCGGTTGTGTGAAAATTGTTTTCTTTATTAGTAATCAAATTCTATCATAGTTCATATTTATGCATTTTATATTACTAATATCTTAAGGGATAGTTAATTACTAGGTATAAACAAAATCAAAGGTACTTTAGAGTACGTATTTTTGAAAATTTGACATTTAAGCTCTGTAATACTATTTCAATTAGTGTAATACCTAGCAAATATTATAGATCACTTGGTTGTATAGTGATACTGTATACTGGTTTTATTGAAAATCGTTATGAGCCGTTTTTGAGAAATTCGAAAGAAATCTGAGAAAACATTATTCTATGAACTGGCATTTCCGGCTACTCGATTTTCCGAATAAATTGCATATACATATCAGGAATATACCCTTATTAAATATAAAATTTTAGTTGCTTAACTGTTGCGATGCTTTGGGTTATCTGAACTCAGGGGACCTAAAAATTAGTATCACCCAAACTATATATTCCAAAGGAATAATAATTATTAGTAATACGTTTGTAATTAATATTTCGTCTCTTATGTCTTTTTTTGTGTTTAATTTATTTATTAATTAAACTAAAAGAATTATAATTTATAAATAAATGTGTCGAAAGGAAAAGTAATGATTTACAAAATTAATCACAAATATAGAGCGGACTTATATAAATAATTAATCAAAAAACTGTTTGCCAGGTAACACTCAGGTGTACTTAGTGTACTGAATGTTGAAGAATACCAGAACAATCGGAAAATGCAACAAAATAACGTTTTGAAAATTCCTAATACATTTACAAATTACAGCATATTCCTTACTTATACTTATTAGTTATTTAGTAGCAACATTAATAAAAACTAATCATGAAACCTTTAGAGTAAAATACTGAGCATGGGAAGATGAAAAGACAGTTAATTGGCTGGGAAGGGACACAAGGGACCGAATAATTGTGGCCGCGTAGATTACATCAGTCCACCCGCCTCTATTGACATATCTAAGAGATAACGCTTGCGGAGTGTGTGTCTGCCCGCTGTCGTCGTTGGTTAGCCGTGTCGGAATACAATATGTTCCTGCTCTGGTTGGAAGATGAGACATCTGTGTCTGGAGGACACGGGACAATGTGGGTCCTTCGTCACGCTAGTTAGGTTCATCAACTCATTCAGGATCATAGGAGTTTAAGGGAATTGAAGTCAGTGTTCATTTAATTTAACTGACAATAGTAATCCATATAAGTACACTAATCGATTAAGTAACAGTAAAAATGGTTCCTATTATGTTAAAATAAGCAAATATTATGCTCTGTTATGATTTATGTGACAGGGGCATAAGTAGTCCCTTTGGTTTAAAATTTTTGAGTACATATGCCGGCTCAAGCATCTCTTTATCTCTACTGAGTATTATTTCCTTGCATTCTGGTCAACTCTGACGTTCTGCTCTTTCGTCACTGCGGATCATTCTTCATTAGGAAGACGGCGGACGTACCCTTTTCTAACCTACCTCCACGAGGACAAGAATAACCTACCCACAGCGGGGGCCCCATCATTCACTGACTGTGATATAAAAACATATATATTTTCTTTTGTTTAACCTTAAGTTCAATTTTTGTAACAATTTGGTTGTTCTTTTTTTTTTTTTTTTTCAAGTTTATCTGGTTTGTATATTTTGTTTTCAAAGTTTTACAGTTTATTATGTTAAATTATTCATAATACATTACAAATTTCTACATTACATTTCTTTAACTTTTATTACCCTTTGTGATTGGGCTAGCAAAGGTTCGTTTTTGAACAGCTACCCGCCGTAGCACTTACTAAGTACATATTTCTTATACAGTTAAGTAAAAGTAGAAAATTTTTTTAAACTTTATAATTGACCTATTCCATAAACAGCAACGTAGATTAGGGTTGCTTTGTGATAACCAAATCAGCTTTCCATCCAACCCAAAATAACACCGGCATTTTTTTTTTTAAGATGTGCCAAAAAAAATCTTATCAAAGTAAGGATATGTTGTATATACCAATACACATCTTAAAAGTAATCAACTACTCCACTAAATCAATTTCCTCCACCGAGAAGAGTGAAGCGCCCCAGTTTAAAGGAAATAGTACAAGAGCCAGGAAGAAATAAAGTTATAAAAAATAAGACAGTTATCTCACCCCAATTTTTGATTACTTTAATGAAAACTGGGTACAATTACTAGTTAAAATAGATGAGTCTGCCAAGTATAGGTAGGGGGAATAAAAAATGGCGGCTGTTTTTAAAACTTTAAAAAAACATTATTTTTTCACTCGGAGCTCTCTATTTTAAAAACTACCAACAACACTAGAAAATCTAAGAGAACATTATTTAGAAGAGTAAATTTGCTAAATATTAGTCCTAAAAGAGCCATTTACGTCCAATAGTTGTCGAGATATAGCTTTTTAAAAAGCAAAATTTCTTAAAAATCAACTGAAAGATTAGTAATTTACTTTGAGAAATCTATATTTCATGAACAATGTGACGTACAGATGTCTATTAGCACTCAAATTAAAGCTAGTCTAATGTACTATAGAGGAGTTTATGATCTTTACCTATGTAGGAATAGTAGTTTTCATGATATTTGTTAAAGTATATTGATTTATAGTTGTCCAGACAATAAGTTTGATTTATGAAAAACTTCATTTCAGAAACCATTGGACGTGCAGATGTCTGCCAGCGCTCAAATTAAAGCTAGTTAAGTTTACTACAAAATAATTAATTATGTTTATCTTTGTAGGAGTAGTAGTTTTTATGATATTTGACATAATAAACTCACAAAATGTTAATTTCTAGTTGTTCGTATAAAATGTTGGATTTTCGAAAAAATATATCTCTAGATCCATAAGACGCTCATATGTCCGACAACACCCAAATTAAAGGAAATTTATAATGAGGTGTAGATAGTTGACCGTAGATTACGGTAGATTACAAACTTCTTCAAGTAAAGGAAATTTAACTAACTATAAAGTTTATGACACTTATCTTCATAGGGGTATTAGTTTTTAACTAACTACTGATCTTTCAGTACGTCCCATACAACATTTTAATGAAATTTTTCTTTTTAAAAAGCTATATCTCGAAAACTATTTAACGTAAATAACTTTATTAGGGCTCGTATTTTAGCAAATTTACTCTTCTTTAAATGACGTTATCTTAGGTTTTCTTTTGTAGTTCCTACTTTTTAAGATATAGAGCTCCGAATGAAAAATTAGTTTTTTTTATCGCTTTGAAACAGCCGCCATTTTTTATTCCCCCTACCTATACTTGGCAGACTCATCAATTTTGACTATTAATTATACATAGCTATCTCGAAAACTATTTAACGTAAATAACTTTATTAGGGCTCGTATTTTAGCAAATTTACTCTTCTTTAAATGACGTTCTCTTAGGTTTTCTTGTGTAGTTCCTACTTTTTAAGATATAGAGCTCCGAATGAAAAATTAGTTTTTTTTATCGCTTTGAAACAGCCGCCATTTTTTATTCCGCCTACCTATACTTGGCAGACTCATCAATTTTGACTATTAATTATACATAGCTTTCATTAAAGTAATCCAAAATTGGGGTGAGATAACTGCCTTTTTTCTTCTCTTGGGCTCTTTTACAATAGGGCAGCCAATATGGAAGCGGAACGGGTTTGAGTGATGTAGAAAGTTGTTGGATAAACAACTTGGACCGGGAGAGAATAACTTTTTACAAGAAAATTAATATCGCTCCAGCTGCTAAGAAATATTGTCTAAGTTTTATGCCACGGCCATTGCAATCTAACTTGTCCATTAGTCGCTTTCCCCGCTTCTCTCTTATTATAAATTTAAACTTATATACACCTTCCTCCGTTGTCTGATATTCCCTGGCTCGGATCCAAGTTATTGCTAAATTAGCTCCACAATGAAGTGAATTTATGTTATCGTCAACAAAGTGGGTTCTATAATCAAAATAACTTTATACAATATCGCTGTAGATAAAGCTGAATGGAGAAATGGATTTGATACTGTTCGAATTCTGTTTATTTTGAAATTAAGATTAATTCTAGCCTTTTTCATTTATAATACGATAAGTACATATTATTAATGATATTTATTACTTTCATAGCTTTATGAAAAGATAAAATGAAATATTAATGGATTTTTTTAAAATAGCCCATCAATAGAACATTTGTTTAGAGGTAAAATCAATGAGAGAAGGGAGTGTAATCCATTAAAGGTTGAAAGATATTGATGCCTGTCGAAGAGAGCCCAGCAGACTGCTTGTTCCTCCAGCAAACACAGGCTAAGATTATATACCAACATGCTATATATTTGGGAGTTGTAATAGCGAACAAAATTTAATTTTTAATTTCTGTAGATCGCTAAATAAGATAAAATATTTTTTTTAAAACATAATACGTTTTGTTTAAAAGAAAAGATATACATATATTATATTCAATTAGTCCATAATCGTAATTATCTCATCTCTAGTTTTTATTATGTAAATATTTTATTTTTATTTATTTATTAATATTTACAACTGTATAAAAAATACAACAAGTAAATTTGATCATAATGACATAATGATATGATACAGGATGTAGAGATACTACCCAGTAGTAGAACTCTAAAAATAGTTTACATTATAAGGTCACGAGGCCATCTTCTTTTCAGGCGCCTCGGATTGCCAGAAATGGAAGAGGAAGCAAGGCTAGAAACTAGTGGGTTTGGGTGGTTAGGGAGTTTATTATGGAAGGAATAATATCGGATTCGGGCTAAATCGGTTACATAAGGAACACTTAGGTCTTTATGGATGGTTTTATTAGTAACAAAATAAGGAGCATTGAGAATTTTACGAAGCATTTTGGATTGTAAAGATTGGATACGAGAGGAATTCGACGGTTTAGTGGAGCCCCAAAGCTCAACTCCGTATGTCTAGATGGGCCTTATACTTAAATATTAAAAGGGTTAGTGTGGCGAGGGTTCGATGCCGATACCACCAATCGCTGTCTACACACATTTATCTAATGAAGCCCGTCCAAACCAAATCCAATAGATCATAAGGTCTGGTGCTTATGGGCATAATATGGGAACCCTTCCGTTTCGGGAAATAATATCTTTTTTGAAGTCACCTGACTGAAGCATCCCATTTTATTTCTGATTCGGGCAAAGCTTGGCAAACCAGAATAGTCCATATATTTATAGCTTTAATCAATTTACCTTTTGAAAGATAAGTCTTAAGGACTTTTCCGATTCGTCTTTAAAATTATCTTTATTATTTTTTTTAATTCAAAAGTTGGTGAAAACCTAAATATTTATAAAAGTCTGAATCATTTAGCAGTTTTATTTTTAATAAGCTATATGCGATATTCGTCATCTCTCTCTTAATAAAAATCATAACTGCACACTGTACCCAATGTCATGCCTCCATCATCACTGAATGATTTTAACTTTTGAATCATGTTCAGCAATTCTTTCTCACTTCTGGAATGAAATTTTAACTCATCCATGTACATAGCAAGACTTTAATCCCTTTTCTGCCAAGTTTGTAACCCATTTCAGAATCATTCAATAAACTTGGAGGATTTAATTCCAGACAAAATAGTAACGGACTTTAAGAATCTCCCCGAAATATTCATTAATTCATTAGTATGGACAGCTTGGACCTACTTAACTCAGGTAACTGCAGTTTCTCTTTCCAAGTCTTCATTAGACGTTATAATAGATCTTACGATCAACTTGGTACATGTTCAATACTTCGATGAGCCACTCATGAGGCACTGAATAATACGCCTTTTGGTAACCAATCCAGGCAATAAAGGTTTTTCGTATCTTATTTGATATCTGAGATGCTATGAATCGGTTATGCCCAGCGACTTTGAAATCAATACAACATATCACAGGTAGACGTGGATTGCTATTACCACCAGCTCCTTATATCCTTTCACATTCTTCTTATATCCTAGTTACTCTTTTGAGGTAATATAGTACTTGTTGACATGATCATTTGACCAGATATTAATATTACAACAGATTTTATATATAATAATTTTATTATACATATAATAGGGACAAAAAATATAATAGGTGAAGTAGGAAGTAGTTGTGCAAAGAGATGTTTTGGCCAGACTCACGCAGACCACTGCGCCATGCTGCCGCCCATATATACGTATGAAGTATGTTATATCCGATCTTATCACATTGAGCTGAGGACATTTTAAAAATTACTCGCTTGATTGAACTATCTAATGCGTACTGTTCAAAATATAATCATATTATATTTTGAACTGTACACTAGTCATAGTTTCCGGATACCTAGATCACGGTAGGTTGTATAACAACAGGCAGTGACACTAATATGTCCATATCTGACTAGGAATTCCGGCAATAAGTCGGCTAGAACCGGAACACTAATTCAACAAGCCTAAACACAGGGACAACATATGCAAATACCTGATCCAACAATCAGGTTTACGAGGGGGGGTCGGTGCACACTGTAGATGTAGAGATAAACTACCGCCCACATTTGCAAGTCTATGAATGTATAATTCATATTAGTCTGATCTGGGGGGCTTATCAGTGGCTGCAGTCCATCATCTGATAGTGGCCCTGGCTACCTACGGGGGTCCCTTTTTAAATAGTTATGTGCTTATAGTATGTATATCGGGGCTAGGCTTTGTAATATTGACTGAGGATTCAGGTATTGTTTAATCTTCTGAATAGAAGTTATATAATAATAATAAGAAGAGCGAAGTACTGCCATACACTTAACGTAACATTTTGGGTTAAAAATTAGGAATATTAAATCCATAATATGGAGAATGGCATGCATATGTGTATATATTTGACCGTATAACTTAAAATATGAAGTTATTATAGCCCCCACATTGCAGGGCTTCATCAGGGCTAAAAAGATACAAAAACGGTAAAAAAAAGTAAATTAAGTTAGGATAAATATTATGTGAAAAATAAGTGATAAGAAAATTATATAGAAATAAAAGGAAGGAAGACGTAAAATAGTATTAATATAACAATGATAAGAATAAAAAATTACTTAACAATGGCAAAAATAAAAAATACGCAAATATGCATATAAAACGAAAAAACAAAACAGCAAAGTAGATGTGGGAAGACAAAATTTAAACACACTAACAGATAGAAAATGAAGAAGAAGGTTGAGATTAAATAAAAGTCGTGAAAGAATAAATATAAATAAAATTAATAATGATGATATTAAATGATAAAAAATGGGCAGAGAACAAATAAATTATCCTTATAGGTGGAGGAAACTTTGAATATATTATAAAAGTGTCAAAATAATTCATCAGTAACAAAACTAACAGAATTATACAAGAAATGGTTAAAATAAACATCCTGATAATGTATAACGAAGGCTTGAACTGGTAGGATTCGACGAATCTAGTTGAGGGAAGCTAGATAATACCGCACATACTTTTTCTTTTAACCTCAATGAGAGCAACTTATCATTGCTTAATAATAGTCCATGGCGAACCGAACCACTGTGAGAGCTTTGAACTGCACACGGGTGGGTGTTCGATATAACTTTTCATTTTGCTAAAATACATTTTAAAAAATCAACAAATCTTATTGTAAAGAGGTAAGAGGAATATATAAGTATGCTGATACTTATGCTATTTATACTAACATTAGTATGTTATATATACTAATGCTGATTAGTAATGGTTTAAATTTAGCAACATTTTTGGGTTAAAAATTAGGAATATTAAATCCATAATATTGAGAATGGCATATATATTTTAAACTATTACTTTTTTTATAAATTATTTTTATATTTAATAATATTTTTAAACGTTTATTTCATTTTATACTTACCCATTTTATAACCATTACTTTTGCTTTAATACATTTATTTTCTTGCATGCATTTATTTATATTCTTGTAAATATTTGTTTTTTCCCCCATTTTTTAAATATTAATTAAATATGTATGAGAATATGATGAATTGGCATGTGCATATATTGTTACTTTATTTAAACTTTATACATTTATGTAGTAGATTGTAATTTTTTTTTTACGGTTTTACAACCTTAGTTGTTGATCTTGGCCTCCTCTAACCGCTTCCTCCAATCGTCATGGTCTTGTGCTTCCACTATCTAGTTCCTAACTCCCAGGATATTTTCACCGTCTACCGCCTCAGTCTTACTACCTTAGTTTCTTAAGTGTATCATAATACTTTATATA
>NW_027108945.1:401738-403661 GCF_000696795.3 Halyomorpha halys
TATAAAGAATATTAGATAAAGGTAGAAAATTATGTTTGGAGATTTATAGAAAACAAATAAAGAAGAAAAGAAAAGAAAACCAATATATAAAAAGGAAAAAGATCACAGAACAAAAACAATAAAAGATTAAAAATAATATTGTATTTTAAATTAATCGTATTATGCTTTTATATTATATATAATAAAAAGCAATTGTTTTACTAGTTATAGGTATGCTACGTCATGAAGCATCTTAATGCAGTTGGACGGTTTTATCCCCAGTGCTTAGATGATATCTTGAAACCGCAAAAACTGGCCAAAAGTAAAACAACTGGACAAATTAGTACTACAGAATTTATTTACAATAAAAAAAAAAAAATAATAATATCTAACTAAATTACCTATATATCAGTTTTTTGGTTTTGTTCTTATAGTTTTATTTTGTATTTTAGATCTATTAAACAAATCAAATCATTAGTTATAGCTTTAAGTCGTTACAGCCTCAAAAACATCCTAATAATTGAATGTTTTACAAATATATCATTTTATGTTTATTATTTTCAGTCAAATAAAAACCAAAAGTTCTTACAGCGATAAGATCGAATGTGAACTCACTTAACACTTGGAGACTTCTTTCAAAGGTACTGGTCACAAATAAAGTTTCCTATACTTCATGGCTCCGTATTTTGTCTATCCAAACCGAAAAAAACAACATAATTTTTAAATTCTTTTTACTTACTTCAAAACTGAATGAACTCAAAATGGTTCAATTAGATACCCATACTGATGCTGATACTAATATATTCCTCTGACTTCTTTACAATAAGATTTGTTGATTTTTTAAAATGTAATTTAGCAAAATGAAAGGTTATATGGTGCTGTTTAAAGCTCTCACAGTGGTTCGATTCGCCATGGTCTGTTATTAAGCAGTAACTATCCTCTCATTGAGGTTAAAAGAAATATCTCGCTTCCGACAACTAGCAGTTCGTCGAATCCTAGCTGTTCAAGCTTATCGGGGTGTTTATTTTAACCATTTATTGTATTCTGTTAGATTAGTTACTCATGAATTAGTTTGGCACTTTTATAATATATTAAAAGTTGTCTCCACCTATTCGGATAATTTATTTGTTCTTTGCTCATTTATTATCATTTAATATCATCATTAATAATTTTATTTATATTTATTCTTTCACGATCTTTATTTAATCTCAACTTTCTTCTTCATTTTCCATCTAATAGTGTGTTTAAATTTTGTGTTCCCTCATCTACTTTTCTGTTTTGTTTTTCCGTTTTATATGCGTATTTTTTATTTTACCATTGCTAAGTAATTTTTTATTCTTATCATTGTTATATTAATACTATTTTATTTCTTGCTTCCTTTTATTTATATATAATTTTCTTATCATACCTTAATTTACCTTTTGTACCGTTGTGAATTTCCTATTTGTTTTTTGTATATTTTTAGCTCTGACTTTTTGCTGGGCTAAGTGGGGCGAAACGTCGAACTAGTTTAACTAGTTTGTTTGGTTGTTTAGTGGCACCAAACTTCATTGGTCATCAACGCCATCCACATCTTATTTAATTTTGCTAATATTCGTTAAATTTTATTTATTTTTTGATTTGATTATTTTATTTATTTATTATTTATTTTTTTTTTTCCGATCAAGTTATATTTTTGTCAGTAAATTTTGTGATTTCAAAAACCAAAACACCAATTCGGTGTTTAAATATTGCCTTATCATCGTCTCCGAGGATTTTTGAGATATCTGGGTTTAGTCCTAAGCTATTGAGGTGTGGTGTGAAATATGGGCATCGTTGGAAAACATGGCTTATTGACAGATAGTTATTGCAATACTGGCAGTTCGGAGGCGTTTCTTTTGATATAAGATAGGAGTGGGTGAGCCTCGTGTGACCTATTCTCAGCCTAGTCAGTACAACTTCCTC
>NW_027108945.1:405946-406199 GCF_000696795.3 Halyomorpha halys
AAATGGATGCAGGAAATTCTCGGATGTTCTGGATACATAGAATCTAAAGCTTTTATCGAGCTTAGTGAATCTGTAATTATCGTAATGTTGGTGAGGTTCGAAGATAAACAGAAGTGAAGTGCTGCTCCTGTTGCATTTAGTTCGGAATATGTTGCATAGTTTGTGGAGTTTAATTTTGAAAGTTGAGTCATTTGTTACAAAGGATGATACTGCTGATTGGTCTGATTTTGATCCGTCTGTATAGATTATAAAG
>NW_027108945.1:412097-431600 GCF_000696795.3 Halyomorpha halys
AAAGAAAAAAATTATGGAAAAAATCAAAACAGGTAATGAGAATAATTAATTTTTTTTAATATTATAAAAGTAATTAACTAAGACATCATTAGCTACTGATACTAAGAGAATAACATAAGAAATAGCTAAAATAGACTTATCAGTAATATATAGGGAAGACTTCTAAATACTTCTAAGCTTCTAAAACTTCTAGTGTTCAACGAATATAATGGAGGGAGAGCGGGGTTATAAACATTTTTATTTCTAAATCCGAATCATTTTTTGATTTCCAAAAAAAAAAAAAAATATGACTCTTGTTACTGATAGATGAGCTATACCTGGATATAGGCAGTGGCGCGGCAGCTGGAGCGTGCCAGGTCACCATTAGCTTCAAGATCAATCAGGCTAAGAAGGCAGCTGCTTGAGTCCAATTACTTAGCACCGATCTTTATCCCCGAGATAACATCTAGTGGTTTTACACCTTAGCATCTCTATATGTGATCTATGTCATTATGTATAATTGTGAGGAATTGATGGGAAAATGTATGATATACCCGAATCTATGCTAAGCTCACTTATATAAATTGCTAATTCAACTTACATTATAGATGGAGCAAATTTATTTAAAAACCAAATGTGTAAAGAAAAACTCTATGAATGTCATTTTAAATTTTTTACTGGTGTGAATATATATCCACTATTCATATGAATATTTATTTATTTTAATTTTGAGTAAAAAAAATCTGAAAGAAAATAAACAAAATTATTAATGGGATTTAACATTAAGATGGTGAGGTGAAAAAAAAAATCCTCTAGAATATTATCTGCTCCATTTAAACGTAAGATTTGTAACAAATTATAATCATATGGCTACTCGCGATTGTAACACCAGCGCCCCATGTGCCCGAAACAACAAATTACACTCTCTCTCACTAGCGAGCTTTTGCCAGAGGCAGTCTTTAGGGGTATTCATGATCTATGTTAAAGCGTGTTAAATGGAAAAACTCGTGTTAAATCGAAAAAAATTGCCTTCTTTGGCCGTGGTAAAACGAAATAACATTTAACATGGCTGAGAGTCTGTTACTTGGTCAGTTAAATCGAGAATGACGTCACACAATAGACCAGTTGAGATCGCCGCCATATTAGTTGTTGTGACTTTCAATACAGTTGTCAATTAGCTCATCTTCATTCTCTTCTTCACAAGTTTGAAGATCAATAAGACACTCATAAGCTAAACTTTCACACAAATTCCACTTTTCACTCACTCTAGGCATGTTGTAATAAATTACTTAAATCAAAACTGAAGTAAACAATAACATGAGGGTCTGGAAGGAAGGTTATAAACATAAAGGCTTATACAACAAGTTGCTGAGAAAATCCGCTAGGGGCTCTTATGCATTTAACGTTTAACATGACTTCAAATAGGACTGCTCACAATCATACAGTTATAACATTTAACATGGTAAAACATATAACATTTAACACAACATCATGAATACCCCTTTTGTTTCTTCACTTCTATTCTGTGAAGAAAACCATAAGTGAGTAAGGACACTTCCGAAGAGCCCTCTGGTAGCCGAGGAGAGGGTAGATGGAGGACAAGAAAAACGAAGCATGAATGCTTGAACAAGTCACCTTCCTTCTATATCTAATCAGCACCATCGTCATCAATCTGCAGTTTTCATAGCCCCCCAATCAAAATTCATTAACCTCAAACATAATTTTTCTGTTTCAGCCACCCTTTATACCTGTAGTTCCAATAGATTTAGTATTTAACACATTCTCTCATGCATACATTCATACTCATACATTTTCTCTTTTTCAACCAACCTCTATAAATAAATTCTCTTTCTGTCATCTTATGCCTTCGTTCATTCAATTATTTTCATACAGTCCACGACCAATATCCAACAGCCATTCAAAAGTGAAGTAATGCCTGGTCTTAAGTTCAAGGTGCCTTTATTTACAATTTATAACATGTAATTGTTTACCTCAACATCTTAATTAAAAGAACAAACACCTTCGGAAAGAAAATCCCGTTAATAGGATATTATTTGTAATATTCGAGAGCCTAAAGTCATTCAATCAGAAGCAGTCAGTCAACATTTAGCCAACTGCTCATTTTATTAATGCTTATTATAATGGTAGACACACACAAACAAAAATATACATATATAATGTATAATGCAATTTTTCTTATTAAGAAATACTCATTATTTTATTAATTGATTTCAATCAAAGACGATATTTTATAGTAAAATAGTAATTTTGTGCTAATTTGACAAAACGAAGCACCTGTGTGTGAGCTTATACATCGGTGTGTTCAATAGCAATTTCGTTATCAAGCTATGCTATTAACGTAGTTTAACAAGGTGACGAAGAGCTCTGAGGTGAAACAGAATAGTAAGCCAAAAGATGGTTTGTTAAAACCAGTCAATGCAAAAGCAAAACGGTAAATTTTAGTTTCAGACAAGGATATGGGCCCGTTGTTAACAATAAATGGAAAAATATTTCCATAATCTGTGTGTTATCTTGCAATTTTTTCAGCTTATGAACTTAGCCCCAATCTGCAGCAATATATTGGAATGTAGACAAAAGGTTAAGGATTCGGAAAATGTTTAATACAATATCTTCAAATTAGACTCGATAAGAACACAAACACATAATCCAGTATTCAACACATTCAGACATTCCACTTCTGGGTTACTTTGGTTGAAGCACGGTAAACTTTTTGATCGATCTCTAGCACTCCACAACTCCAGGTATACTACCACTGTGATAGACTGAACTTTGGTTCGAGGACTTATCGATGAACTTCATGGGAATGTAAAAGTAATATTTCTCTAACGTGCCGTGAAGCGCATATTTTACATGAAAATATGTACAAATTCTAGAATCTAAGAAGCTGTATATCTAAAAAATAGATCATCAAATGGTCAATGGAGGAAGGATTTACTCAAATTTTTAGAATGCATTACATGCATTTTTGTGCCCAAACAAATTATTTACTCAATCATTTATCTCAGAAAAACTCTCATTTAATTGAACCCTCCACAGTACAAAAATAAACGAGATGAAAGTACAATTGTCACTTAACCGTTTCGTTTCAATCAAATCTTTTTTTACTTTATTTAACTAATAATTCATACATTATTTTATTTGTTTTTCCTAAAAAATGTAGGTTTAAATATTTCTGTGAAAATTAACTTTTATTATAAAGAAAGTGGTGAAAATTTTTTTGTTTCCATTTCAAACATTTCTAATGATTATAAAGACCATATCGCTCAGTCACAAGAAAAATTAAACAGCTCAAAATGCAGTATTTGAAAAAATCTATTAAAAAATACTACAAAACTTATATTGAGACGTTATAAAGCTTCTTTCAAATTCCAGGTACATATTTGCTACTTTAATAACTTATCAAAATCTTAAAAGAAGCTTTAAACTATATATGTATATTTATTTAACACCAGATCGGCCTGGTGGGCCTTACATGGTTAATATAACTTATATATTTTTTTTAACAATTGATAAGAGAGAAAAGTAAGGTTAAAAATTAAAATAAAGACATTCCTAGACCTAACATAACAAACAATTGCTCTCTGATGGGAAATATATAAAATGAAAATAATTTGAAAATAGAACGAAGAGGAAAAACAAATAAATAAAAGAGAAGTAACTTCAATAATATATTGATAAATATAGGATTTATAACAGGATGTCCTGCAGCAGCCTGGGCTTCAGTCTTCGGGTTGAGGTTGGAGTTATGGAGCAGTTAAGTCACTGCTTCTTTAACTGTCGGTAACTGGGAGTGGAACTTCTTGAATCGTTTATGATGTAATCCAGCTTTATCCTACTAAGTTTAATAACATTTTTAACTTAGTTTTTCAAGAACTGCTTTTTTAAGCTGTTATATTTATTTATTTTTATATTTTTGTGGGTGAACGATATATTTTAAAAGCTGTCGATCGTTAGGGCTTTAGAGCGTAAAACCCAATGGTCATCAACGCCTATATTTCATATTTTACTTTCCCAGATTGATATTTCAATTTTATTTTTTTATTCTAGAAGTGATTATTTTCATTTGTAGTGCATTTTTATAGTTGTTTTTTTAAGTAAAGCAATACAATTATTGTAAACTACATGACCGTACTACCCATAACTATTAATTTTTTTTCATCTATAATATTCTCAATACGGCTCAGCATTTACATATGTAAATATATCAGAATCAGTAATAGTTATTGGAATCTTGTTGTTGTCATCTGGTTATTGTTTAAAAATTAGTGATATTAGAGCAGTGGCTTCCAAACATTTTTCTTGTCACAGCACCATTTTCGGGCAAAATAAAATTCGTGTCACTCTTGTTGAGCTAAAAAAAATTCGTTGCACTTCTTGTTGAGCTTAACAAATATAAAAATGTCAACAAAATTACCCTTAGAATGGTTGAATATGTTGGAAAATAAGAAAAAATAGTGCAAAGTAAATACTGGATTATACTATCTATTTGCTATTTTATTTGTTTTTTCTTTTGTGGTGTTTTGAGAAAGTGGCATACTCCTTAGCATTAAAGAATATATTTTAAGTTTTTAAAAAGAAAACAATAATATATCAAAGAAAATGAATAAAAAGAATAAATAATACATAAATTACTTATATTTTACGACTATCCAATTGAGATTAATTTAAATAATGTTATCCCCATATGAATATATTTAATGATAATAATAAGTTTAAAAAATAATTCTTTAACTAGTAGGTACTCGTAACAACTCAATGCAATTTTGGCAGCATATCTTTTGCAATAAAACGATTCATTCTTCTATCATAACAGCACATAGCTTGAATCAAGGAAAATAAAATAGTAAAAACAGCATAATTTGATCGAACAATTAAAATTGTTTATTTTAGTAATCTTACAATCTTGTCAAATCCAAATAATCGATATATTGGTAGTAGTATAAATCGAAACTGATCCCTACTCGATAGCACCACCCCGCTCGATAACCAGCGAGATATTATTTACGGACAAAGGGCCTGGGGGAGGGCTCACAGGTGATGTACGGCCCGGCAGATATACTACAGATATTATTCCATATCGGTGTACGAAAGCTGGGCACAAAAATAACGGTTGATTCCATTTATGTATGGCCGGGGAGAGGGGAAATGTGAATTAAAATTATGAAATAAAAGGGAAAAATGAAAAATGCCAGCGATCCCATCTCCGACCATTAGCCCTAACGGATCTCGTTATTTATTATAAATGTTCTTTACTGTATCAGGAGGGGGCAGTATAATGCGATCTGTCTCCCTTCAATTAAGAAAAGAAAAATCTATCAGATAAAAAAAAAAAAGATTTTTTGCATGTTTCTATAAATGCAGTTATGCCGTTTAATGAATACGAGTATAAACAACAGAAGTTCAATATATTGCAATTCATTGATGTTTTAATCATGTGCTGTTCGTGAACTTGATATTCTCTAAAAAATATGTGTTATTCGTGAATAAATAAGTATCACCGAAGGGCATTGATCTAATTATTTTTCTTATCGAGACTTGTAATTGTATGTGTCAAGGAATATAGCTATGATGTTTTAGAAAATATTTAATCACATTCAACAGCTTATTTCGAAGAGGGATTTATTTTTTTTTAAACTCTGTACACTGATATTACATGAACTTACGATGATTGCTGTGAAATCATGCACAACGTACAATATATATGGGAGCTGGTTGGCTCAGATGTAAGACCACTAAATTCAAGGACCCGCTTTCGAATCCGGCTGTGACAAGTATTATTTGTTCTGTTCCTGTAAGGTTCAGGTTCAGGTGCCCTTCAGGGTCCACCCAGCATCATAAAGTGGTTAATCATAATTGGGCAAAAATTTGGCGGTCGAGCGTAATTTTGAGCTAATCACCTCCTCGCAAAATCGTTGATCTAGCAGCAGTTCTTGGTCCAACAACAAACTACTGAATTTTTTGGTCCAACTACTACTATGGAAAAAAGATAATAACTTTGTACAACATTGAATATTAATGTTAATGTTCACATTCAATTAATATTTTTAAAGTGTTTGGAACACTTATTAATTTATTTATTTAAACTAAATAACTCATAACAATGAAAAGCTTTACACTTGAATATCTCCTAAGCAAATCCTTAACGGATGTTCCTTCTAAGAGATTGTTTTTCTCCTTTTTAAATCCTTAATTTATATTTTTAGCTAAAGCTGTACACTGTACTGACACCTTTTGAAAAATTTCTGAAGTCCAATCGTTCAACGAAACTTCAGTTTGTCGTACTTTCTAAAGTATGGAGTTCAATTTATTTCGTATTCAATTTAATTTGATTAACGAATAAGTACATTTGTCATATATTTGACAGCAATTATTCCTCTACCTCTTACAACTCAAGAACGTGTTTGGGCTCAGTACATATTCATGAAGCACTGATAGTTCACGAACAGCTTCAACCAACAAAGAGGCAATCTGGACAAGATCACGGTTTTTCCCCACAATTAATAATTATACACTTTATTGAGATACTGTGTCTTTCGATCACCAAATTCGAACCTTTGACTAATATGACATTATAAATAATAATCTGACACAGATTCGAACCCGACTCTGGTTGTTTGGAGTCAAATTTCTCTTTTTAAAATTATCTACAATACGAGTAAACTATTTGGTCCAAGTCTGCGGAACTACACACCAAGCTCGCCTTTTTGGATGAAGAGAACAAACTAGGGAATGCAATACCGGTATACCGAAAACCGAGATACCGTCCATATTTTCGCCAGTATTCACCTTAAAATAACCGGTATTTTCGGTATTAGAACATTAGCGCTAGTTGATACACGTTACACGGAAACTTGATTCGGGGATCTCTCATTTACTTAGAATCAAATGAGATCCCTTCTACTGTAGCTAAAGGCTGTAGTTCAGTGCGTAGTGTTTTTTCAGTACGTAGACACAAATTGAGACTGAAAGTTGTTAGTTTTGTGTTTTAAGTATAATTAATATATGTAAGTAAATTTGGTAAGCTTAGAGATTAAGAACCATGAAAGATGTGTATCCTAGATAAGATTAAATAAATATTTGTTTTGTAAATTGAGCTAAAATGTTGCTCGATTTGCAACATTTTGCAATTACGGTTTGTTCTCAAAAATATCTACATGTATTGGTGAACGATATTAGTGATAATTTTGATTGTAAATTTATGTACAATATCCATTAAATATTATATACATAAACGTCAGCACTATTAAATATGCTGCATATTTAGTAAATAAACTAAATATACTACCATTTAGAATTTTCTGCACTTCAGAGGTTAAAAAGAAAAGGGATACATGCAAGAGGATATAATGATCTACCAAAATCAGCTGCAACAATAAAATCTATGATCACTGAATATAGCAAGAAGATAAGAATAGAAGTTATTAAAGAAATGTCTGATTTCAAATCGAAAGGCATCCGATTTAGCTTAACATTCGACGAATGGACTTGGGTTCGCAATCGGAGGTTCTAAAAGCGAAAATACCGGTATCGAAAATTTTTAACGGTATTGCATTCCCTAGAACAAACTGATCAAAAACGAGGACAAAGTGATCCCAACGCTGCTTTTAACCTCTTCACTGACATTAAATAGTACAACATTATTTAAAGAAGAGTAAATTTGCTAGAATATTAGCTCTAATGGAGCTATTTACGTCCAATAGTTCTTGAGATATAGCTTTTTAAAAATCAAAATTTCTTAAAAATCTAATGAAATATTAGTAGTTAATTTATTTTGAGAAATCTATATCTTAGGAACTATGTGACGTACAGATGTATATTAGCACTCAAATTAAAGCTAGTTTAATGAGCTATAAAGTAGTTTCGGATGTTTACCTTCGTAGGAATAGTAGTTTTCATGATATTTTCTAAAATAAATTGATTTATAGTTGTTTATACTACATTATAGCTCATTAAACTAACTTTAATTTGAGTGCTAATAGACATATGACGTCAAATGGTTTTTGAGATATAAATTTTTCAAAATAAAATCCCATACATCATTTTTATGAAATGTTCCTTTTTAAAAAGCTATACCTCGAAAACTATTCAACGTCAATAACTCTGTTAGGGTCATATTTTAGTAAATTTACTCTTCTTTAAATGACGCTCTCTTAGGTTTTCGTGTGTTGTTGGTAGTTTTTAAGATACAGAGCTCCGAATGAAAAATAATTGTTTTTTAACGCTTTGAAACAGCCGCCATTTTTTATTCCCCCTACCTATACTTGTCAGACTCATTAATTTTGACTATTAATTAAACATAGTTTTCATTAAAGTAATCAAAAATTGGGGTGAGATAACTCCCTTTTTTCTCCTCTTGGGCCCTTGTACTAAAATGTCAGTGGAGACAGATCGACCGTGGTATAATATAAGAAATGTAAGTCAAATATAAGGAAGGAAATCAAGTTTTCAAATCTATATTGCGTTTAGAACGTTGTTGATAATTATCCTAGTCTGTGTCCAATGATTGTTGATTACTTTTTTATAAACAGAATAGACAAATCAATCTATTTTTTCTTTCCTAAACATAAAACATAGTCAAAAAATATAACATACACTTATGAACCAACGAATTGAAATTCTGATCTTAATTACTTAAGTCGTAAGTCTTTCATAATTAAAAAAAAAGAATAAAAGATTTAAAATTCCCGTTATTTGTATAAGATTTTACATAGAGGACCTGATAGCTGAGCGGTGGTGGTCCCATAGCGCTTAGCTCAGAAGGTTGTGTCCCTCTTGGGTCAGTTAATATTTATTTTACGACAGCCACGAGAAATGAATATTGACATTCCCACTCAGAGGTATAAGTCCTCATTGAAGGAAAGGAGCCAATAAATAAATGAAACAAATAATAATATAAAGGGTAAGCAAATATTTCTGTTTTCAGAATGATTGACATCGTCAAAGTCAAAATCTTGACAAATTGCTGATTCTATAGTCTCACAACCTTTTTTAACAACTTCTGAAATATTTCTTTCCACTGTTGTATATTATTATGCTTAAGCAAAGTATATAATTGATATTTGTCTATATAGAGATAATACATAAAATTTCAAATGAAAACAAATTCACTCTCTCTGGCTAGTGAAACCATTGTATTTTTTTGTTTTTGTATATTTTTACATAAGGGTTTTTTTGAAGTACCTAATCTGAATAATAAGTTAGTTATTCTTTTGATATTTTTTAACTTACCTAATTCATTTATTTCTGTAATTATATTGCAAGTTTGATGTTAATTTAATTCCTGTACATTTTTTTACTTCAGCCTTCTTGTCCTCTCTATTTTTTTAATTCTATATATTTATTTATTATAGAAAGAAACAATTGAAATTTGGCTTGCTCGCTTGATAGAGTGAATTTGTTTGTACATTTTTCTTGATTAAATTGAAACTTTTATTGCTCGTGTATACTTAGACTCAATTTAAATTTTCTGGTACCATTGGAAAGACGAGTTTTCTGTTATTCTCATGAAAAAAATAATGTGTCCTTTAATACATTAAAATGTCTCTGTATTACTATAAAAAAATTGAAGTTAATCAGAACCCTAGGAGCCAAGAATAGTTTTATTAATTTTTGTGCTACATAACTGCCATTAGGTATCTGAATTTGTGAGAAATTTGTAGATAAAGCATTAGAACGGAGTTCATTTTCGGATTCAGTCGACCAAAAAAAAAAAAAAAAAACACATGTCCATCAGCCAAAATTATCAAGTCAAATTTTTGGTTGTAAACCGAATTTTGAGACAAAGAATTACTCATAGCTCCTAGGTTACTGATAAATTTCAAATGTTTATGGTATCAAAGGGACATAAAATTATATCTAATAATACTTGATATGTTTAATATAAAGCAAAAACAAAATAGCTATTAAAAATATAAATGAAGTAGGTTAAAAAGATAACAAATATACAATTTACTTTATTAGTACTCCAGAAAATTCTTTTATACAAATCTCCCATAAAAACTAAAAAAAAAATCGTCCCCCCTCCCCAGAGGGAGTGAATTTATTTGCATATTTTCATAAATTGACTAGTTAACTTTATTTCCGTGGTAGACAAAAATCAATTATATTGCTAACGTTGGAAGGATGGGTTGTTTTTCTTTCCGATGAGTATAAATCTGGTAAATCTGAAAGCAATAGAAAGTCACTATAATATATTTAAACAATAATAAATGCATAGTTTTATATGTCAAATACAAATTGACCTAGTAAAGTAATTTCCACGCATTTTGTAATATTTTAATGTCCTTTGCATACAATAAAAATATTTTAAAAATTTAGTATTCTAGGCACTATGAATGATTTTATTTGTGTGCTAGGAAAGTGCATTAAATGTAATAAATTTGCGAAAAAAATATCTATGTGTCGAAAGAAAACCGAGTTTATTTTCGGTTTGAATTATCAATATACTCAAAGAGCAGACAAAATTATTAAATACAGTTTTGAAAAATTTCCATTTTTTCGATATATTTATACAAGAATATAACTGCTTAAGCTATATCTCGCGACTGAAATAAATCGACAATATGATTTTAACACTATAAAAAATAATAAAAACATCAAAGTATTATTCTAGATACATCTCGTATCAACTATTGTTTTGTAAGATACATTGTATTCCAAATTCGAGATGTCACTAGAATTAAGCATTAATTGTTATTTACGTTTTGCATTAGTTGGCTGAGGTATTACAATTTGATTTTTGGTAACGAGTCATGAACCAGTAAGTTTGTGAGCAGCTTTTGGAATTTATAGTTTTACTCTGTGAATAGTTTTATGGTGATTTTTATTTATAGTAAATAATTGGGTATGTTAAAAATAAATTAAAAAAATAAAAACCAATGAAAGCTTTTTCTAAATTTGAACACTCCATACTTCACCACCGTCACATCGTATGCTTAATGAAACCTTATAATATTGTTATACAATGTTCTCCATTATGCATTTATTCCCTTCTTTGCTGAGTGTGATTTCTGTTTGAGTTGTCAATTTGGGTTACTATTTTTCTTAAGTTAATATAGATCCGAAGTTTTTATAGTTATTCATATTCAAGTATCATTGATATTGAAATTTACGTGCGGATTCCCATTTCACCCATTTCGAAAATTTCCCATTATTTTTAAATATAATTTAAAATCTTTGATTTAATAGTTCACATTCCATTGTGTTAAATATACGTCTATTTGACTATTCATCATTTGCGGGGAAAAACAGAACAATATTGAATAAACAACCTAATAAAATTCGAGAATCAAAGCAAAATATTTTGTAAAATTTGATGGGTGCTGTAAACTGTTGAACGTATAGGGCTGTCCAGTATAGGACAATAATGACCCGATGGTTGAAAAGCCTAAAACATAGGGATGTAAATAAAAAAAAATCCATCATAACTTAAAAATTGTATTTATTTTATGATTATGTATTGATTTTATTCACTAACTTTAGATTTTCAAATATTACTTATTTTTAATTTGTATATTCCCTAGATCCTCGTTTAAGGAGATTACAAAATTTTTCATAATTTTTTGTGAATAACTTGCATTTCTTTAACTAAACAACTTTGAAGAAAATTGTACTTCAGATATTATTATTAAAAATCCTGGAACACCCAAAGTGAACTAGGCTGAGATAAGAGAGAGTTTAGGCGGGAGAGGGTTGGGGGAGGGGCTGTGAACCCCAACTATCGGGCAACTGTAGCTAAACGTTGATAAATCAAAGGCCTAGAGATAAACTCAGAGTTCTCCCGGAACGTGTTAATTTAGATGCCCCGGCCCAGGGAGAGTTGTAACGCTAAACTAATTCACTCGCCTCCAAACTATTGTCATGCTAAATTTGCTATAATGTCCCAGTTCCCTCTCTCGGCTTCCTGGCACTTTAATTAATTCCAGTGCTCCAGCAACTGTTTTCCCAGAGGAGTCCCTGGAGATCCAGGGCTGATATGGCTCAGAACAGGATGTCTTTAACGTTTGCCCCTGATAGCGACCTGTGTTGGGAGTATTGAGGCTCTAAAGGCAGCTTTTTGTTATAGAATATACAAACATTAAATAAATGGTGATTTAAAGATTCCATTCTTTATGTTCATTCATTTACAATATTGTTGACGTAATCAGGATTGACACATGGCCTCTCTCCCCTTCCTTCTTCCAAGCCATTGACTAAAACACACCACACACCCCTCACCACCCTAACTAATACTGACGAAATCACAAATACGCTACATCACTAATACAAACATAAGAGCCTATAGAAGTCAAAAAGCCATGAGTTGGTGTTGTGGGTGCGGCAGCTGGGCCATGTTGAGTGGTCTCTGTATTTAAAGCTCAGATGTATTTAAAGCCTGTTTACCGTCTCGAGGTTCAATCCATTCATTGTTCAGTCTATACAATTTTTGTTTTAATTTAATCACAGATTAACCAATAGGTAATGTGAATGAGGTAAGTCGTCCATCCAGAGTTATATTAACCAATGATGTGACTGGGTATGTGGGATTCGTGACTCGTGAAGAAAATAAGTTGAAGTGTAGTTTAACTGATTTTTCCTTAATGTTAAAAGACAAAAAATATCACAAAATAAGTTTACAAGTTTTTATTTTTTGATCTAAAATAAAATAACACCCAAACTGTCCTGACCCATAAACTTAGCAAATTAAATGTTCTTTCCCTTCCCCATATATAAGGTAAAGTCCCGTCTATTTATCCATAAATAAGATGTCAGGCATATATAATAGTTTTAAAACAACATTTAATTACAATCGTTTAATATTTATTATAAATATTATTTTTAAGAAAGTCGTATTTGTCCCTTTCCTTTTGGGTGTCTCTTTTTCAAACATTTCCACAGATTCTGGATGAGGGCAACTCATGCTCCCCTTCATAATTTACAATTGATAGTTCACAACAATTATGTATATATTTTCCTATATGCAATGAAGTGTTGATAATGAATTGAAAAATAAAGAAGGACACCAAAAGTTGCATTTCCTACGGTTCTCTACTGCATTTCTAATCGACCCCATTTTAATGTATTGTTTTAACCTTAAAACCAGACATTAATTTTGATATATTTTTTTTACTTTCCGAACGCTCCTAATAGATTTGAATAATCTCAAAGCATGATTAGCTTTTCACTAAGTGGGCATTTATAGAATAGAAAACTGTTCATCTTTTTTCATCTCCCTGAATTCTTTTAGAATGCCGCTATTTCTCCGCTGCTGAAATTCCCGACGGTTAAAATAAACCTGATACAAAATACCAACCGAGAATTTCAAAATTAAAATAATTTCATCGTTAATGAATTTGTGAAAAAATAAAAAACAAATTGGCGGAACAAGGTGGATTGAACATTGGTTCATTAAATTCAAATCAATTAAATTGGAGTCACTGCGAATTCCAGTTCATCAGAAATACTCCAAAAAAAAAACTTCTATTTGCACATTATTTTACTTCTATATCTCTTCGGTTGATTACCACTTCTTTAGGGGATATGATAGACCGAAACATATGTATAAAATCCAACACTCTGTATCTTTGCTAATAATGATGCGATTTTGTTTATTTTTTTGGGCGGAGGAAGGGTAGAGCAAAATTTAATGTTCTTTTAAAAGAACACGTATATTTTATTATTTATTAGCTTTCTTTTCTTCACTACTGGTTTGTCTTCTATTTCTCTGGAATTTAATCTATATAAGAAAAGTTAAAAAGAAGTAAGAAGAATCACTCGAGACAAAAACCTTTTTAGTCTCTCTGAGACTATCTAATAATCATAATATATTAACAATATATGTATAATAAAATGTAAAGAATATTTTAACTGAGAGATGGTTTTTTTTTTTCTACAGAAGAGTAAAAGTAAAGTAACATACTAAAAGTAAACCTGTTAAAAGCTGTTTTCACATGGCTGGGACTTTCAATTTGTATACAAAAACATTTCAAAATTTTGTTTAATGTTTTCGTTACAATGTGAAACCTGAGTACAGTATGCTTAGCACAGTGGATAAGTCAGCTTTGGTATTTTCATTTTTTTTTCTATTTGCCTAATAATAAATAAGGGATTGATATGTAACTATCCAGGCTATATTATAAAATTCTTTGTCACTTAGCAATATATGTGCTAATGCCTGTCCTGGGTTTTGGTGACTTAATCACAGGGACACCTTTCCCATGAAGAGTAATTTGTACAAGATGCTAAAAGGACAAAAACATCACATCACCTATACCAAACTCTGGTAGCCCCTAGTGACTTATTCTTTTTGGTCCTGGTAAATGATAGTCAATGAGAAATAAGATTCCGAAAAGGCGACGCCACTAAGAACAAGTGGGGAACAAGAAAAGACAGAGGGGTACAGGAGTAAGGAGACCTCCAGAAGAGGATGGATTTCGACGAGAGGAAGTCCTCTAGAAAGAGCAGAGAAAAGATGGGCCAGTCAGATCTGTTACTAAACACCTCCATAATCATACATTACCCAACTTAGCAGTCATTCAGATAGATATTAGGTAATAATTTATAATGTAACATAAGTAATTACATAAGTAAATATAATGTAACAATATTTTATGTAAAATCATTTATGTGGAACATTTTATAATTTTATTTTATCGTACTAATATGTAAATACATTCTTTGTTCTTTGATATAGTTTATATGCTATTAGGTTACCTAATGCTATTTCTTATTATGTTATATATATTTTCAATGGTAACAATATTTCATAAATATAAATGTATTTAATTGGTAAACTGGTAAACTCAAAAGCCTTTGGAAAGGAATTAAATAATAATAATAATAATAGTTTTGTAGGACGCAAATAATCTTAATTAATAAAAATTGATATAATAGGATAATTACCTTCAGGGATTATTCTGACATCCCGATTAACGACAGGTTTACATAGCAGGATTACCGGATGCCACTAATTTTTAAAATATTTAATTACTATAAAATATATCACGTCCTCTGCTATTTTTCAGTTAAATTCATCCATGATTTTAGCGTCAGGTCTTGTATACAAGTTTGTTTTATACTAACATTCTTGATATTTAATTTATCAATTTAAATACTAATCATAATTTTCTGTTTTTGCTAATCTATTTATTTTTATAGTATAATAACATTAGAATCCGCCACCTTCAAGGGTGATTCGCAATAGTACTTCATTTATTCATTAATAATACTATGTATATATGCAATCTAAAATAAAGAAAAAAAATGAATTAAAAAATATAGATCCAAATTCGATAGCTATATAATTAAGTAAAATAGTATGATAATAAATGATGAGGAGTAAATAGTTAACCATAGATTAATATGGGGAGAAAAAGGTCCGGAGTGCGGTCAGCAAACAATACACAAATAAATAAGTTTCGTTTATTCCTGTATCAAAACAGTCTTAAAAAACATATCTTTTTAATAAGCGTTGTAAAAAGTAAATTAATAAGATTTTATTTTAATTAAAATCCATGCGTTTATGTTTTTCCTTAATTCAACAACACAAAAAAATACTAATAATTTAAAGTTTAATAACTACCTTGGGTAAAACGACTAATAAACATCAAATTTTCTGTTTGAGTTCCAATCAGAGCTTTTGCCACTTTACAAGTAGCAAGTATATGAGAATGTACTTAATTACACACTGACGAGCCGGCTTTCAAGCAGAAGTTTGAAGGATTTGATAGGTTTGATCGATTTTCTTACAAAAACTTTCTGATTCGGAGTTTTATCTGGTTTTGAGGTTACAATAACCATGTGTGCTCCGTTTGGATTTTTAGGTTTAATCTTAGCTTCATTAAGTTATGAAAAAAAACCTAAGGTAAGTGTTGGTAAAATAGTTGTAGGATATCCCATTATTACACACCATATTGACCAGTCCATTAAACTAATTTTTATATAATCTACAACTCTGTCAGTATGTGTATATAAATATTCAAGAATATATAATGAATAAACAATAAATAATAATATATATAATAAATAAATATGTGGTTACCTCGTTTTTTATTGTTACTGTATTTTACTTAGGTGAGCTCCAAGGGAAATCAACAAACACACTTTAAACAAAAACACCTATTTATTGCAAATACAAGAAAATAAAATCATGATAAAAATAAACATGCTTCATGCATAAGCAAAGTAACCTAACCTAAGAAACAAATATGAACAAATATATTAATAACTACAATAGGGCGTGCACCATTAATCAAGGAAAAAATTATGTACTATTTACAAAAATCAAATGAAACACTACCTTCACTGTCCATGATTTACTAGTAATGTTTTTAATAAACCTGGCCTGGAATAAATTACTTTGTTTGCATGCTTTTCCCACTAAGCGGCTAGTCTACTTCATGCAGCTTCCCACGTCGGTTTCTCATTGATGTTGGTGCTGTATAATATGATTATAGCTTTTTGTAAAGACTGGTACACTGAGGTAACCTAATCATTAGCACGTGGTACTCATACTGCTATTTACAGGGACAACCTCAACGCTACCTGTCGAAAGGTTATCGTTGCAACAGCTAGGTTTGAGACACCTGTTATTATCTAAGATCGGTAGGCGCCCTCCGCAACAAATATAAATATATATATTTCCTTTAAAATAATAAATATATATTTATTTATTTCTTCTTACTCGTTAATGAAATTAGTAGATTATCATTGAACTAAAATGTTTTCTTGGTCATGTTGATTTTGATTGCCTAAAAAATGAAGATAATTTTTTTGGAAAATAAACTTTTTAGATTTATAATAATACTTTATATTATTGCTTTAAGATATTTTATTATAATATTTCCATTTAATAATATTATAAAATTAGTTATGTACATGTACTTTTTGTCCATATTTATGTTGATATTTCTTTACCATGCTCATAGAATTAATAAGTTACAAGATAAACTCAACTTTCAGTTGAAAAAAAAATTGCCTAAGGATGACTATTAGATTACTGAGAAGGATTAACAATTTTATAATACTATCTATCATCAAAATCTTAATTTTTAAATATAATTGCTTGGTAAAATTTTGAAGACAACAATACTTTTGGGGACAATGCTCCTTCATTTCTGCATGGAAGTATTCACTGTACTAATTTGTTTCTTGTCCAATGCATTAACTTTTGGAAAAATAAAGTTGAAGAAATTTCACAGAAAGATAAATAAGTATTTTATTTCATAACTAATAAAAAATTAATTTAATAAAATAAAGAAATAAAAAAACTAATATTGATAAATTATTATAGTAAAATGATTTGTATTCTTGGGTCAGGAAATCAAGAGACGAATTAGAACATAGGACTCAAAAAGCTACCTGCGCTTCTATCCCACGTCGCCGGTATTAAGAGCCAATGGAGAATGAGTTAGGACGCTGTACTAGATATGATAAATTCAAATTTGGAGGGTGATCAGCGCTGTTCTTGAAACAAAGGGAATATTTCAATATAATTTAATTAAATGTGATTCTGGCAATAACCTTTAAAAAAAAAATATAATCTTTTTGGAAGTAAAAGATTCAATATTAATGTCAATATAAAATAAATTATTAATATTATAAATATTCACTTTCTTATTATTGGCTCAAATAATAGTATATGTTTAATTTTAAACTGTCATCTTAAATTAGCAGCAGTGGTTTAAACTGTTTCAAAGTGAACTGTATAATACAAAATAAAAATTAGATAATCCTTAAATATTATTTCTCAAAAGTTTTGAAAATGGGTCATCATTTTGGAGATTTCATTTAACAATTGTATAATTTAATAATTGTTTAAAATTGCGATCAATTACAAGTTTCATACGCCCAGATCTCTGTCATTTATAAAGATAAAGTAAAAATATGAAGTGTTTCGAAATTTTAGTGTTTTGGAGGGTTATGTTTTTTAATGCCTTTGATATACCGGCATTTAGTATAGATACAGAACTTGAGATTTAAATCCACGTTTATTATTATGATTAATATATATTTTTACTTTGTTTTTGTAAGAAGACATACGTTACTTCGGTTATAAACTAAACAATGATCGCATATTCACTTGTTTATGGACAAATTATGAAAGTCTCCAAGATGTGTGGCATGTGAGGTTGCCTGCTCTTTACAGATTCGCGTATACAAGTTATAAAAGTTAAAGCTATCCCCGGCGTTGTCTCGATAGACACCTTCGATGAAGAAGCTGCACACAGCGCCGTAATGATGCATCTATGACCGATTTGAAAAATGCAATATAACCCCATAATTCAATTTGTAGGTGAATGTAACCCAGAAATTAACATATTCATATTATTGTCAATGTTATTTTGTAAAGTATTGGTAATGTTAAAAAAATAGGTTATGCACGAAACATGTATAGAACGAAAATAGGTTTTTAAAATGAGACTGATATTTGTGACTACTTTTGAAAATAAGATACCCTTCATTAAAAAAGTCTTGTATTTGCCTTTTCGACATTACATTACTTTTTTGGTGACTGACTAATAAATCATATTATTCGGACAGGTCAAATATTTGTTTTATATATTTCATTCAACTCGTGGTCAAATGGAATGAAGAGAAGAATGGAGCTCTTTCATACAAACTTCAATCATGTACAGTCTCGGTTATTACCTGTACGACATACACTTAAATGCAGGACACATGATAGTACATACACATAGATAGAAGGAGAGAGAGTGAAATATATTTAATTATCCAGAGTGGTAGGGAAGGTGCTATAGGAAGACATCAATAGGCTGTGGAGGGGGGAGGGGAGGGGGCGCATGCGCGGCTCTATCTCCCCGCCCCCGAAAATTTAATTAGAGATCCTCTCATCGCAGACACTCACCGCCGGACATCCGCCATGGTCGCTCGTGTCCTCTGAGTCTCTGTCATCGTCAAGGTAATGTCGTCTTTTTATTTAGATTTATTTACTCCTCTCTTTCTCTTTTATTATTCAATTTCTTCTCCTCTTTTATATTGTTATGATAACTTAATTGTTATTTAGAGTCGTCAAATAATAAAGAGGTGAGATATTTTGCCCCATTAAAATTTTTATTACGGCGGGTGAAAATACTAGACTTTACTGCTGCGAATGAAATTATTATCACTTAATATTTTTGGATGGTAATTTAAAAAAAAAATTAATTAAATTTGTTTTTTACGTTATGAACGGTATATAATTAATGTGGACTAATGTATAATGAGTTATATCTTCATGTTTACAGATTTATAATGTAAACATTATTTATTGTAAATAACAAATATATATTTAATACTTATATTAATATTTCAAGTTGAGATTATTAAAAAAATTCAATAAATTCTTCCTGTATGTATGAGGTAAAACTGAAAAGTCTATATTTATACTTCTAATGATTTAGAATTAGTTATAATTTAATAATAAAAATAAGTAAAACATTTAAGGTTCACTTCAAGAAGTGAATATAATTTAATTATGTATTGTAATATACTTTTTAAATTTACAAAGTATATATACTTTTATTT
>NW_027108945.1:432515-433961 GCF_000696795.3 Halyomorpha halys
ATATTACGTATACTAAATGGGATTTGATTTGAAAATCTTGAAGTAATGAAATGGAACCTTTTTCTTTCAAGCTAATACTTATCCAAAGCTTATCTTTACAACTTATACTAATTATTAGTATAATTTACACACTTACTTATATCATTGCATTTAACTTACATTAAATTTGTATTAATAATTAATATCAGGAAATATATTTCTGAATGATGACATATGACATAAAACTTTCAGAACTTTTAAAATAATTTGAAAAATGTAAGTGTAGTTTTTATGTATTATTTCTATACAAAAATAATTACTTTTATGAGTTAATTTTAGTTGCTTTCCAAACAAATATGAAAATAAAATAAAATTGGGAACGCTTAATACCAATTTAATTGTAATTTTGTATTTTAATTTCCATCAAGTTAAATGAAAATATTATACAATAAAAATTATAAGTTGTACCCTTTTAGTTTACGTTACACTGGTTGAAAATTTTAGTCTCATAACTCGTTTTGATTTATTCTGATAAAGAAAATTTATGAAATAATTTATATCAAGTGATTAAATCTAAAGCAATTAGTATATACATAATTAACGTAAAATGGTAAGATTAATCCCTAATATCATAATTCAATATTGTATAAAACTGTTTTGTTGAAAATATTTCTATGTAATTTTTAATTAAATATAAAAAAAAACTTGGTAAACATTGAAAACGACATATAAGGTACTTTTTTTCATTTGAATCTGTTTTGTAATTATTTGTATTAAACCAATCAATCGAGTTATCTGTTTAATATATATCTGACTTATAAAAAGTTTGATTTGATTTTTTTATGAACAGGTCGAATATAAATCTCATGAATCAGAAAAGTTATTAATTATTCAACATTTAATAGGTTATAATATATTTAGTATTATATAATTAACTATAGGTTTTTATGAGGTTTTATTATACGGTTGGTGGAAATTTTGCTACTTTTGCTGAGTATCATTACTTATATAAAATTACAAAATTTATTCCCCATCTATTGCACCGCTGAAAGAGGGAGTGGGTAATTTATAAGATAAAAGAACATTAAGCTCATGGGCAGTGTGGGTGGGTATGAGGCCATTTCCATATGTTAGCAGGGGAACCCTTCATATTTCAGCCTCACAGGTATTTTAAAGACCATACATAAATATATCTTCTGCTAAACTTGGAACCGTCAGATCACACGATAAGGCGTAACTTATCTTGTTTACCTTCTGTCTCTCTTTACCTACTATCGACATCATTCTTTCTTTATAATTATATAATTTTATTGTTTATTTTTATATTAAGCAATATTTATCTTTTTTGATAATAAATATATTTATTTATACATAATAATGGATTAATTATCAATCAAAATGAGGCGAACAAATATTCTTTGAACCTCATTAAAGCCACATTGTAAAAAATAAAAGTATATATGAATA
>NW_027108945.1:434352-436277 GCF_000696795.3 Halyomorpha halys
GCGATCTTGTCCATTATATGACTTTATTCACTATATTAGGAAGTGTAATTTATAATGATAATTATTATACTTTTATCTTGTTTATTACAAACCAATATAATAAATATTATGTAGTATTTCAATAAATTTATTTTTGACTGATTAAAATATCCATCTCTTGATTATATTATCTTGTAAGATTTTGATTTTTTTTAAAACATGAGTTTATATATATATTTTGAATATTTCAGTAATAATTACGCTCTGAAAGAAGCATACAGGTTATTTTAAAATATTACTTAGACTTCTATCTATTCTAATTAATCGTGATGAGTCTTCAGGTGTCACAACCATTAGATCTTAAAAATAAACAAACGAAAAATTGTAATTTTGCAGAGAGAACTAGTTGCTTACGGCAGGAATAATATAATAAGGATAATTATAAAGGATACAATAATTAGAAATTATCTGATATGTTACAAATACTTAAGTTTGTTGTGGCAATCTATTCTTCAGCGATCCAAATTTCTCGTCCAATGTAAATATGAATAAAAAATATCAAATGCATTTTTGCATAAGAAAACATGCTTATTAATGTATTAATAAAAAAAGAATAGAGAGTATCAATGTGGAACGGTCTGTAAAAAAAAAACAAATGAAAAATATAGAACATACCAAACATTCTGTTAGAGATAAATATAAGAGTGTAGAATTTTATCATAGTCACAATACATAGTTGTATTAGAGTAAATTGTTAAAATACATTTTATTTCAAACTATTCATTTTACCCTTGCGATAGCTTATATATATTGCTATTTCTCATTTTTATGAGCATTGAATTTTTTTTTCTTCAAATAATCTTGAAAGGCAGGAATAAAAATAAGTTAGATAATAAATAATGGTAAAAATGTCATTAAAAATAAAATTAAGCATTATACATTAACTGCTTGTTAAAATATATAAATTCATAATTTTTCAACTGCAACTTAAACCGTGTGAAATACAATAAATTAATTATTTCTGACATGGGCTTACCGGGGTGCAGGAGGGGGCAGTTACCCTCCAATAAAAATGAAAAAAATATTAATTAAATATAAATTAGTTGTTTTTTTTCAAGCAAATACTAATTGGAATAACAAATAAAGCACTGCTCTAATAATATATAGTTTTCTTAAAATTTTGGTTTCATTCGCCTTTTCCATGCTGAAATCTAACAAGCTGATTTATTATTGCTTGCCCCCTCCCACTAGTTTTGATCTTGGGTACGGCCTTGATTTCTGAGATACTTGTATCGCTATTGGTAAAACACTTTTGTGTACACAAGTAAAGTTTTACTTATTGAACTGAATAAAACATAAAATAGTTATTATCCATTCATACGATTGAATTTAATCGTTATAAAGAGAATTCCTATTATTGGTATAAATCAAACTAGAAACAACAGATCAAACAGCTTCACTAGACATTAGTAAATTTTGATAATCTGTCTGTGGATATATTTAATTGAAGTTGGAAAATAAAAAAGAAAATAACAATTAAGTATATATAAAACTGGATAAAATTATAAAATTAGCTAATTGTGGCTTCTATTGATACGGGATGAGGAACATTGTAATTCTTACATTAAATTAACTATTTTCAAGATGGGGCATTGGAATAAATGAAAACGGTTCGTTATTGGTATTGTAAGAAACTAACTGTTTTCTTTACCTTAGTAATGGTTATTATTAAATTGAAAGTATAATGGTCACAATGTTCTGTGAGTCTAATAGAACATCCAAAGTTGCGGTTAGAGATTCATATCTTATTTAAACTAAAATAAAACTCCATTTTTGCTTCCATCACGAAGTATTTGTCAAGCACGTACTGGTGTTATGCTTAAATTGAGGTAACAGGATATTAATTTTAGGAATACGAAGACTTTCATTTTTTGCAAAAATGCAAG
>NW_027108945.1:436327-473091 GCF_000696795.3 Halyomorpha halys
ATATATATATATATATATATATATAAAGTCATTAAATCAGTTTTGACACTGTTTCCTTATCATTTTCATAAACGTTTAGTTTGAAGTCAAGAAGGAACGAAAGAACCATAGCAGGCGCAGATATGTTAAGGCCCTCGCGTGCACACTCTTCCCCTCATCGTACGACTTATCTAATACGAAATCTAATTAGATATTCAGCTGGTAATAGACTCATTCCGAACGAAATATGAATGGATGGGAATGTTTTTTTTATCTGTTTACATCGTTTTAATGTGTTGTTTAACTGTTCCCTTATCTGATTTTTTTCTTCACTCTTTATTGCTAGGGTTAATGCAAAACTACCTTCCGAAAATCCTAAAAAGATTTTCTTATAGATTAATGCTACGTTCGAGTGTAATATTCAACATCCACTGATCCAAACCAACCAGAAGTGTTGTAATTTGTATGGATAGACCGAGAAAAACATAAGGGAGCTCTAATCACTACTTGTTTTCTGCCAAGGAAAAAGTCCAAGTTTTTCCAAATTTTATTTGCACGATCTATTGAAAAATTTCCATGGAAGGTTTATTCAAAGGCCTTTTTAGAGATGGGTTGCTAATTACATAGAAAATGTTGATTAATAAAGAAAATGTATGTGTCAAGAATAGCTGGAATTAATGTATTTTTTCCGAACCATAGTGACTTAAATAACTTTAACAGTTGTTTCTGCGGTATATTATGATAGTAATTATCAAAGTAATGATTTTAATATTCAATGTTGGAAGGTTGACTGCATTGTGCTTAGATTTTGTTATTTTGCGCTTGAAACATTAAAAAGGCAGAATCACAGTAGACTTTAAAGTCACCTAAATGACTTCCATCTTTGAGGTTGTTGGCAAGCAGTATAGTTGTAATTAGTTTCTCATTCACTGTATTTATTATTAAAACAAAAAAAAAAAAAAAAAAAAAAGCCGTAGAAATATGTCTGTGAAAGAACATTTTTGGTAATAAGACCTTTTCAGCCCTCTGAATTTAGATATAACCACTAAAAAAAGTTAATTTATTCAAGTAAATTATATTCCATATTCTTAAAGTGAGGATACTTAGGCGATCTTGTCCATTATATGACTTTATTCACTATTTACTTATTTAAATGTCAAAGATGTAAGTTTGCCGCTGCAGTTATTAATCATTACTATAGCCGTACTTCTAGAGATGAAACTGAAGAATTGGTTAATAATTGCTCATTAGTTACAATTAATACCGAGTTGAAGTTGCTTTATCCTACTTTCGGTGGCCCTTGGTGTTTTTCGTTTCAAATCTTTAAAGCATAAACACGTACGTACATCCTCATTCTAATTTCTGCCATGGACTCATTAAACTACTAACTAGACTCCAACCGATTTATTAATATATATATATATATATATATATACCATCTTACGGAACCATTTCCTTCAGCCAATCCTTCCTCTTTTGTCCATCCTCCTTTTGATATTCTTTCTCCATCTCTGTTCACCAATCTTCCTCCGTTCTTTCGTTTAAACAACATCTATTCCTTCACCTACTACATAACCAATAAAATAGTTTTCTAGACTAATATTCATTTTAATATCATGACGTAATTATTCTTAAGGGACTTTTGTCTTAAATCTCATCTTTCCATTTCAACTAATTTGTGTTTTGATTTGAAGCTCAGTTCCATGAAACTTTGGAAAAATTGGAATTGGAATTGAAATTCTCACACAAGACTGAAAAGACAGGAAACTGCTCGTAAATTCCGACTATTACAGGACTTACGAGACAAACTTCCAATCCATAACAATAAACTGATCTACATGATTATAATATCTGGACATACGAAGTATAGCTTTGGAGCTCCACTAAACCTTCGAATTCCTCTCTTATCCAATCCTTACAATACAAAATCCTTCGTCAAATCCTCAATCCACCTTACTTTGTCACAAATAAAGTCATTCATAAAGACCTTAATGTTCCATATGTGATCGACCTAGCCCGAACCAGATATCAATACTTCTATTATAAACTCCTTAACCACCCAAAACCGCAAGTTTATGACCTTGCTTCCTCTTCCATTCCTGAATCCTCCGAGAGGCCTTAAAAGAAGATGGCCGGGCTAGATGCCTCCAATCTCATAACATCTAACTAATAATATTTCTAATGTAGAAATATTATTAGAGTGCTAAAAATGGTAAATTTCTCTACATGCCTGTATCATATCATCATGATCTTACATCATGTCTACTAGATATATTTTTATCTAAATACAGTTGCAAATATCACTAAATAAATAATAAAAAGAAATAATTCATTTCATACAATCAACAATATTTTTTTCTTACCCTATCTAAGGAAGCAAATTGATTGGAGAATATTTACCCCATTTTTGCTTTAATATGTGTGAAATATATAAATAATTCAGACTGGATAACGTAGCAGTAGAGTAAAGAACCTATTTAAGTTAGAAACATAAATAGAAGTTCATATTCGTTTTTCGCACCTCAAAATACCTTAAATTTGAATTTTCAAGGTCGAAATCGAAAAATATGAGAAGATAGTCGGGAGGGTGGTCAGCAAATAATCAAAAACTTATTTATTTTGTACCGACGCTTCAACCTGAATTTCAGGTCTTCATCAAGGTTAAAAGAACAAAAAAAAATAAGATATAAGAATCATCTCTCAGTGAAACATAAAAATAAAGGAAAATAAACAAACAAATTTTGAAATAAACATAACAATGAATTAAGTAGCAAGTAGCTGATTAATAACAGTAGAAGTAGATAGCCGTTCATTAAACAATTCTATTGAACAATAAAAGATGAAATATAATATTATAGAAGTAAGAATTATACAAAATAAATTATGGAAAATTAAAAAACAGAAAGTGTTGAAGAAATAAAAATAGTGAAAGCTGTGGAAGAAAATGTAAATGATGAGTAATGGACATAACTTAATAATAATATGTGTCTAAAATAATGAAAAACAATTTGAATCGACATAATGATATCTATGATAGAAAAATTAAATATATGACACAATGGGCAAGAAAGTTATATAGATGAGTAAAAATTGTTTACTGTTATATAGATGAGTAAAAAAACAAACTAAAATAAATATAGTGTCTGGAATATATATATATATATATTGTTTCTTACTTTTATATATATATAAGGAAGGAACAAGGGAGAAGAATTATGGAGAATGGGAAATAAAGAAAGTAAGAAATATTAGATAAGAGAGAAAAACGTTTAAGATTTTGATTATAGTGTTGGAATTTTAGCTTCGCCGATAGAGAACGGGAAAAAAAATACGTTAGATCGACCAGAAATTGTAACCACCAAGAAAGACCTTTATGATAAAATAGGAAAGAAGTAATGAAATTAAATTAAAGTTAAAAAAGTAAAATTACATAAATGTGAAAAATAAAAAAACTATGAGAATAAAAGCTCAGAAGTAGTTTTAAATGTTTACGTTTAAAATTTTATAGCAATTTTTAAAATTTTATAAAGAGAATTTGTAATCTAATGTCTTAGAGTTTTGTAATATCTCGAGTAGATGTGTTTTTTTGGTAGTTGGTGTGAGATGGCTTTTATTTTGTCGATGTATATGTGGTATGTTATTTGTCTTGATGGTGCCTGTATTGGTTAATTTTTTGTCGTTAATATAAATTAAAAAAAATTCTCGAATTCAGGATTAATAAACTAATGAGTATTGACTGAACCAAACTACTTTTTAGCAATTCCGTGCTTGGGGTGGATTTGGCTATAATAAAAAGATAAAAAAGGAAAAGTGAAGAAAATTCTTTTTAACTGAACTCGAATTTTTCTCTATGAGATCATTCATAGATGCTAAAGAATGATGGCAAGGAGAAATTAAGGTATAGTTGTTAGAGTGGTGAAGATGGACTTTAGAAGTTGGATCTAATAGAGTAGTTAAGTAGTTGATATAGTGGCTTATCAAATAGAGGAGACCTTTTTCGTAGAACAAGATTAAACATAGTATGCTTAATAAATAACTTCCTAGTTTCAGAGAACAACCGAGGCTAAGATTAAAATCAAAGATGGTTATGTATTAACAGTAACAAGAACTATTAGTACATAAAAATAACTCGCGAACATAAAAGCTGTTTCGATGCCTTAGTTCTTATTAACAAATTTGACAAAATTTTATTATCCCTGTTAATAAATCCCAACAAAGTGACTTAACCTTCAAATAAATTTCAGTGCCATTGGTTGAAAAATTAAAGGAATTAGTAGTGCGATATGGTTCTATTCAGTTACAAGTTATAATAGTATATTTTTACTTTGAAGTTCAGTTCCTTAAAATTAAGGTGACAGCAGTTAGTGCCTTGTCAAATGTCCAATAATTGATTGAAGATTTACAAGGTTGATACACACAATTTCGGGTGAGATGCTGTGGATAAAATCTACATATTAAAATTATTTCTCAAATCTTTGCCGACTATTACTAATTAATCTAATTTAATTCACTTTCCTGCTAGAAGTTAAATTTGGTGATGATATTAGCGTTTGGCTTTCGAGGTGAAAAACTAATCGCATTACTGCGCCAGGAATGAGAAAGAATAAAAGTCAGAAGCGAAACGTGAGGGCTGCAAGGAGGGTGGGACGAGATACTAACACTCTCCAATTTTGAGGGGTGATTAATTTTATTTGATTAAGCGTATACGATGGGCTGGAGTCTTGCTCGCAGAAATCTAGCTTTATTGCTATAGACTAATGCAAGGTACTTCTCTCTTAAAACACCACATAATTTTTTGGGTTTCTCACATTATATTCAGTGACTATAACCCATCTGGAACCAGTTCAAAGTGCAAAACATCCTCATAATTTTACTACACATTACATCCGTGTTTTGTTCCACATTTTCAACTTTAATTTCCTCGGCTCCTACCATTATTTTTTTCTCACTACCAGTACCTCCAGAAGACCACGAATAAAAAAAAGTTTAGTCCATAAAATGCTAGTAATAAGGAGAGATTTTTAGATAGTTGGGAGAGGAGAGATTCAAATCATGTGAATCCAGACCGAATCAAATTAGATATTGCCGACTTAAAAAGTTGATCTAATATTGAAACTCAAAATTCTTAAGCAAATAAAAGTATAATGTAATTTACTATTTTTGTCTATATACATTTTTTATTATAGTCTTTTTTTTTTAGAGATTATCATAATTTTTGCCCCTTTTTTATTCTCTTGATTTATTTTTAAGTTAATTATTTCATTTTATAAATTAATGGCATTTATTATATAAAAATACGATAGGCTAAAAACTGATTTGGACATTGTAAAACAAAAACAATAATATTTGTCAATTAATTTTTTAAAGTTTCAACTATTGTTTTTTTAATATTAAAAAAAAATGAATAAATAAACAATGATTAAATTAAAATTATTATTCATCATAATATACAGATAGTATATATTACAGCTTGAAATATTTCGTTTTAAAAAGATCAATTTGTATCTTTGTTGTACCTTTCAATGAACCCATGCTTCTTCATAAAACTGACTTAATGATCTGTAATGCATGATAAATGATACGCTTATGCATAAGCAACTGAAAAGCGGCCCATTGCAGGCTGGTAACCCTAATCACAGCTTACTATGATTTACTCCTTGATCGCCTCGTGCTGGACTGACTCACCATCACACCTGGTCATCTCACATCTGCTTTCATCATCAAAAACAGTTTAACTTTTTAAAGAACAATTACTTGATCTTTCGACAAGCTATTATATCGCTATTAATCAATATGGAGGTTGTTATAGGATAGAAGAACAACAAACACCTTTGGATGAATACTTCACATAAAACCGATTACAAATAATCTTTACAATGTCATCTGGCGGTTTTCTGGATTATTTTTCGTTTCATCCTGATCGGTTAGAGCCCAACCTAAGATTTCACTGCTCAGTGTTTCATATTGAATGCTTGTTCTACAGTCACAAAATAGGCCCAACTGCAGATGTAGGTGTTAAGATTTTAAATTTTGGTTACATAGTCTGTTAGAATATTTATTGGGACTGATGGAGTTTTCTTTAAATACTATTGTGTTAAGCAAGAGTTTCTTCTTGCTTAAAAGTGCTTAGTGAAACCGAAAATTTTGCAAATAATGTATTCTACCTTAGGGTCCAGCAAAGGTCAGACAGGTTAAGAAAAGGTTAGGTAGTTTATTATGGAAGGATTGATATCATTTCTGGCAAAATTAGCAACATAACGAATATTATGGTCAATCTGGCAGATTTTAGTCATTACACTGAGGATTACATGAAGGATTTTGCGTTGTATGGATTAGATAAAAGGGCTATTTGATGGTTTAGTGGAGCCCTAAAGCTCAACTCCGTCAAATCCAAATTGAGCTTGTTATAGTCATGCAAATGAGTCTTTTGTAGCTGAATGAAAGCTTGGATCGTTTGTTTAGCAAATGTTGTAATAGTTGGGGTTGAAGAACAGAATACTGCTCATTCAATCTTGTATGAGGATTCCAAGCTGTTCGTCGTTCTGGTGTTATACGGGGATTTATGTGAAAATTGTTAATGGACACTGTAGGTGAGGTTCCTTTAGGATCAGGCTCCATATCGTAATACATACTTCTCATAAAATTACAATACTTTGAAAATATCAATTGTGTTAAATAATTTTAGGATTTTATTTCATCCTTAGCATGATCGCTTTACACATTTAAAACCCATCGCTTCTTCCAAACAGTCTCTTCAAAAATAATAATATGTTTCCTCCGTAATCTTGATTAGGGTAAAATTAGTAACATTTTATTTTATATTTTTTATCTTTCTTTTCGTTCAGATATATTCTTATTTGTCATTTTAAGTGGAGCAATATCATTGTTTTTGACATGGAAAGATAATGGTCCGGAAGTTAAAAAAGGAAAAAATAATTTATATAAAAAAGAGGAACGCAGTAAACTAAAAATATAAATTTTTATAAATAGAATAAAGAAAGAGCGAGGAAACAAATGATCTATAATATGCAATACACTCTTACATTTCCTCAATCTTTCTTTCTTTTAATTGTACAGTATATTATTATTACTAAACATTATTTTAGTAGTACATTTGCAATTCTGCCACTAATTAATTTTCCTACTTTTAATTTATATTCTATTCATATATATTTATATTTTTAGTTTAGAACATTCCCCATTTTTATATTATTTTTTTGTGTATCATCATTTTTACAACTTCATGTTTTGTTTATATACATAAGTCGACAAATATTTTTAGATCATTTTACTATTTCCCTTTAGATTAATCTCAAAGAGGACGAGATTAATAAATGCATACCTATTCTTTTTATTTGTGTGAATATTTAATTGTATATCAATTAGTAATATGGATTAAAATGAACTAAACTCCTAAGAAGAAGAACATTCAAAGGAAACAAGGGTGAAGCGAGTAAAGGGGGCATAGGGGAGGGGTCATGGGTGGACACCTCCTCCAGCAAGGTCCGGCCTTTTTTACCCTGTCGTAAATCTTATGAGGTCGCTATATCTGACTCAGCTCTATATCGGCCTTTTTATTGCCTCTAGCTCTAGTAATATTTATTACCACTGGCCCTTTTAGCCCTATCTTAATGCCTTAGTAATAATGTTTTATTGTGATTTTTTATAGCTATATAAAGGAAGAGAAATATCTGAAAACAAAATCCGATTTCTTGTTTTGCGCAGCCAAATACAACAAAAGAAAAAAAAAAACTCGAATCTCTTGACAAACCATGAAAACGAATTGGATTAGTACACTATTTTAACCAATTAGAAGAAACATGAAAAATGGACAAAAATATCATTTTAATATTTCAATAAAATTTTAATATTTCACAGCGCTATGATTTTAAGGAATGGAGGGAGGGGGGAGGGTCATTTCCCTGTTATTTTTAATTCCCTTCTGTTATTCACCTACTTCTGCTTCTAAAAAATATTCCCCATTCAGCAGTCCATTTGTGAAACACGGGCACGTGAAGGAGGATTCAAAGTAACAGAAATGTTGAAATGGAATGGCTTTATGTATTGTGTTGTTTATATATTATATCAATTATATAACTATAAATATACATATATATTTATACTTATATGGATTATTAATGAATTAATAATTATTCTTATATAATTATATAATTGATTAATAACGCAATAGTCTCGTAGAAGAATAGTCTCTTTTCACTTAAGCCTTTTATGATAATTTCATGTTTTCCTGTCACTATGAAGATGATTATTCATGAAATAATGATTAAAATTAAGAGCCATTTTAACTTTTTTTTAAATTCGTATAAGATAAATGAAAGCGCCCAATGTTCTTTATCTGAAAATAAAGAAAATAAGAACTCGAAAGCAGATTCCCACTTCAGCACCATCTGGATTAACCACCTCCTAAATATAAATAAATTAGGAGGTGAGAAAGATTAGTTTAAAAAAATGAAGTATTTTTAGTTGTAATTTTATTAGAAGTTATTTTTAATGTAATTTTGAACCTGAAAATTCATTTGTACACTTAAATATATATATATATATATATATAAAGACATTTTTATTTTAAATTGTACCAAATTGGCTTAAGAAATAATTTTATCGTATTTTGCCTGTTTATTAACTTTTTTGTTTAGAATTTTTATCTGATATATGATTTAAATTATATCATTATTTTTTTTTTCACACTCTTCAGATTAATCGGTACTCCCACTTAACAGGCCTTGGTCCTGACTAGGACGGATTGGTGGGTTTATGCGGTAGTTATCTAATAAAAAATAATTTTCAAACTGCCATTAAACTATATATATTAACCACACCATAAAAATATACATTAACGACTCTATAAAATATTAAGGAATGAAAAGGAGCGTGCTTTCTTATAAACTGAATTGATATTTTTTCCTCTCTATCGTGAGAGCTGTGACACACATCTTGAAGATGTGTAGCGACAGTGAACTGAGATTCTTGGTTCATATGTGGAGGTATCAGGAGGCCGAGAGTGGGGCAGGAGTTATTGTGTGTGAGTCGTGCGGGTCGGCCTATCCAGCGCCCTACCTACTCCACTCTAATTGACACCTCAAAGAATATCAACTCCTGGTACGTGCTTCCACTGTCAATCGATTTCTTACAGGGGGAGAAGACATTATTGATAAATTATTTATTGTATTTATTTATATTAGCTTAAGCAAATTCATTACAAAATTTATACAATCATTTCTTCTTTCCGTTTTTTCTTAAAAAATCGTATTCAACTGAATTTATACTACTTACAATTTTAGTCTTTCTCTGCATAATGTGTTTTTCGGTCAGCTTAAATAAAATTATAAATATATTTATTATTTACCCTCAATTCACTTTTGCATTAAATACATCTTCTAAATTGGTAGTTTGTTACAAAAGAACGGTCTTGAAAATGTTTCTAGTGCAAAAAAATGTACATAATACTTCAAATAGGCATAAAAAAAACAATTATGGTAGGAATTTCATGTAAGAAAATTAAATTAAACTAGATACCACCTTTGTCGAGAGGCATTTCTTTGCATCTTTTTCAATTGTAAAATTTCTTTTTATGTTGAGTAACTCACAAATTCCTACATCTCGACGGTTCCAACAAGATTTTATAGATTCTTGTATGATTCACTATTTTTAGGTTAGTATATTTAAACATTTATTAGTAATAATTTTAAATAACTACATAAAATGATCAATTTTTTTTATTGAAAACCATTAAACTGTACTTAAAGCCTAGTTTGACAAAACATAGAACTAAATATTAAATTCACCTTTGCTCAAGTACTTATAATTGATAATTTTACTGATTGTTAAATGTTATATACGTAAATTAAATGTCTAGAAATCTTGATTGTCATTATGATCAGTTGACTATGTAATATTAAGTTTTTTTTCATACAAAATAAAATAATTAAGTGAATAGAATATAGTTGTTACTACCTGCCCGATAATATAGCGAATAAAAACGGTTTCGATACTGTCGCCACTCTCTCCCTATTTATTTATTTTTCTTCTAAGAGCTAATTCAAAGTATGTACTGTTTTATACTGTATAGTACCTCAAGTACTACTGAGATTTGAATTAAGTCTTTCAAAATTCAGATATTAAAAAAGGATGTACTAATAATTTATAATTATTTAGGTAATGGATGTTTTCTTTATGCTCCTATATTGACAGGATTGTTTACAAAATAATAAACATATTGTTTATGGTACAAACAAAGATAATTGTAATAATAACATACCTCCATTCTTATAATTTAATAATCCATGCTATATTACTTTATATTGTTGTTTTGCTTGAATAGTGCACATCTAACAAAAAAGAAATTTGTTTTTTATTTTGTGGTTTGAGGTATTCTATATATTGTACCATAGACTGGAGTTAATTTGTAACAAGTTTAATTGCGTTAGAAAAGTTTATGTTGGGAATTATGATGAGAAAGGAACACCTACGATAATTTCTTTGGAACATGGAACATCGATTTCAAAATAAAACTTTTTTTGTTTATCAGTTGTGCCACTGTGAAAGCAGCGATATTCCATTGTCATTTAAATGATTAACGTTGATCCATTGAATAGACTACTTCAAAAACGAAGGTCGTACGAAACTGAAAATACATATTTAAGGTCGGTATATTATAGAATCACTTTCGATAAAATCGATTTACCAGAAGTGACAGTTTATATAATTGATTTTACATATTTTTTCGATTTACATGAAATAAATTATAGCGAACGATTTTGATTAAACTAGGTGTATAAATGTAAAATTTGGTGATCTTTAATATTAGATAGGTTTTATTCTCATCAAATTGGTTTAATATTGCTTAAACGCCGAATGTTAAAAAAAAAAAAAAAAAAAAAAAAAAAAAAAAAAAAAAAAAACTAAGAATCTTTACTTTGAAAAAATTAACCATTATGCATTGTTAACCGTAATAAAAATGTATGAATATGATTTATGAACGAATTTGATAATTAACGTAAGGAAAAAATAGAAAAATACGGAATAGAATTTACGGATTGGAAAATCGGAAACAGCCGAGCATGGCGGTCGGATCTGTTTCTATTCCTGTCATATGAGCACGGTCTTGTTAGATTTTTTAAAAAAAATTATTCTTGGCATAGACAACGTAGATATTCGTTATTCACACCTCGTGAATCCCCCAAATGCAGATTTTTATAGCAACAGAAAAATAAAAATTGTTTGAAATTTTAGCCTCCCTGAATGGTAAATGAAAGTTGAATAATGCGAACCACAATAGGTATTATCTGATATGAGGTGAAAAGATGTCAAAGTACTTTTTTTATGTTTGGAAAAGCGCTGAATAAAACAGCTATCTTTAAGTACATGACTATTAATTATTCCTCAGTTTGATTAGAGGATTGAAGATATTTAAATATTTTGTTTCTAACATATTTTACAGATAGGCAATTAATGGTGATTATTTATCCTCATATCCTCATATGATGTTCATATCCTCATATACTCTGCTATGAGTTATTTTTGTAATGTTGCCCATTATGTATGAATATATATATATTATAATGAATCAACTATAATTCCTTTATTGAATATGATTTTCAGTTGGCATTCATTGACGTTTTTTTGAACAGGTGGAGGTGGGTATGTATGATAGCTGCCCCTACGGTGGGGGCCTTGAGCTGAAAAGATGTTCCATAAAGTCTGAAGAGATCGGTTCCAGCGATTGGTACAGGTTCTGTAACCCGAGTACCTTCCAGCAACTCAAGCAGAGCGTCGAGAAGGCCAAAGCTGCCCTCAGCGTGTCCAGTGCCTTCACCGACCTAGCCCCGGCCTTCCAGAATGAAGATAAGAGGCATGGTGAGTACTGTTTTAATACTTCACTTCTCAGATAATATTTTATTATTATAATATGCATTTTTATTTTTTCAAGTGATATGCTTATAACTTTATTTTCTTGTTTCAGTTTAGTGTAATTGGTTCAAATAGAATATAGTTTATTTGTGAAAGACAAAGTCGTATATAAATTGCATTACATAAGATATAGTTATAAAAATAAATCTGATTCAAGTGCTCCATTACAACAAAAGAGAAAACAAGTGCTCCATAACGAAAAATAAAACAAACTGGATAATATAAAACTATTAACATAACATTCTTAATCCATTATATTAAACATAAAATAATTTTTATAAGCCACTTACAAAATCAAACTTATTACATGTTGTTACAATGTAATTATATAGTTTGTTCACTTTAGCTTCTATATCAATGTTCAATATATTTTCGATGTTTTGTAGGTCGCAAGATATGGATATGGGTGGTTTTAAGATATATTGTCTATTTTCTTTAAAGGTTCTGACAATGTTGGAGGATGTGATAAAAACCATTATTGAAATAACTTTTGCAGAATAGACAAGAGTTTGTTTGCCTTAAAAGTGAGGGTTTTGCTTCCATGGTGCAGTTTGATATGCTCCAGGTTTCCTGCTCTTAGTTGGATGATGCACCTTATTTTTTTTTTAAATTTAGCCTATATGTTAGATATGCTTCTGGTTGAAGTATGTTGAAGAGTGATCGGTATATGGTATATGGGGTTAATGTTTGAGTTCACTGTTCTATTTATGTCAGTTGAGAAATTCAAGATCTTAGCAAGAATATCGCCCTTATGTTTCAATATTCCGTTTTCGTATGAAGCATTGAACTCATCTCCATCCATATTGGTGGGCTATTATATTAACTTGGGAGACCCAGTTGTATTCTACATCAGAAATTTCTGCATCTAGCATCCTTAGTTTGTTGAAACATAGTTTTGGGAGCCACTTTTCTGACATTAATGACAGTTTGAACCAGTAGTTGATTACTTTTGCACTCATATATTTCCATCATATATATTTCATCGCTCGCATATTTCCCGAGTCGAACTATATAGTTTGGGGTATTGCTGGGCCATCCATTTAGGTATTTAATAAATAATTGGTTCAATTACAGACAGACTTAAACTGAATAGTGACAAATTTTAATATTATGACAAATTCCTCAAAGGGATGAATACAAATAAGGTTTCGGAACAATTGTCCATTATTCAGTTCATCCTTATATTCTTATTTATATAAAAGAAGAATATAAGAATAGACTAGATGATGGAAAATTGTTCCGAAACGCTTCCAAAAAAGAAAATAAAGAAGTAATAAGGGAAAGAAAGAAAAAAATATATAGAAAAATCAAACCCTTAAAAACAAGTTGAATACTGAAAATAACTATTAAACTTATTATTTTTCATCGGTTCCTTGCCTTTCACACGGAACAATAAATAAATTATTAGGTCATTCAATTTTAATACTGTAGGCTTCAAGTTTCTTATAGAGGTACTCAAACGAGGAAAACAAGAACGGTTTTATCCAACAGGTTTTCAACCTTTCTAATCTAGAGAAGAAATTTACTTCGTAGACCAGTCACGATTTAAATGATCTAGTGCTAAAGAGTATTCTCCTAATGTTTATTGGACGGTCCAATTTTTTTTTTTCAGTAGCGTTTTTCCACTTTTCTGTATATTTCTGAACTGTATATTATGTACTAGTATATAAATGATCCTTAAATATTTCAGTGTTGTCATTCTTTAGATAACGGAATAAAATAATCATTGCCTGTTCAGAACGATGTAGTTATGTCCTCCAATTAATCTTTTTTTTTTTGGTGTTTTGGAGCGATTTATAATTTATTATTGAAAAGAATAACTTTAAAGAATAAATTTTCTATAAACGTATCTATTTTTCAGTGGTTATATTAATTTAAAAGACATGCTATATTTCAAACACTATTGTCTAAGGTGTGCCAGGATAATTATTGAAGATAAATACCCGAAATTATTTAGATTAAATGTGTCCTTAAAACTGGTAGAATTAGATTCATTTTCCAAAGGCATCTTGTTTGTTTACCAGTTACCAACTAGTGAGCATAACATCATAAAATATTATTAACATTTTTTTTAAATAAAATAAATTTTATCCAATTTAAGGCTCAAAACAAGTGGGGATGGTTACAAATATTGTTGTGATAAAGTATAATACTGTAAATTGACTGTGACTAAAAGTTTTAATTTAATGTGAAAATTGACAAAATAAGATAATTTTGGATTGAAATTATTGACCTGGGTAGAATAGCCTGCATAAAGTTTTTTAAATTGATATCGTTCTAAAATTGTATTTATGGATGGCCGAATTGGCCGTAACATTGGACTTATAAAGAAATATTGATTGTTTTGAAACTAAATAAAAAAAATTTTTTTAAAAACAATAATAAGAAGTTTCAAGAAAGTGTTAAGACTATATATAACTATTAACATTAATTATTTAATATTAATATATAATATTATCAATCATATATATTGTAATATTTATGTTATGATTGTGCAAATTAATTTATTGTTTACTGATACTCTCAACACCATTTGGGGTAATAATATATTGATCTCCTTGACGTACATTAATTGCAAGATATATATCAGTATTAAGTAGCCCCTAGCCCCCTATCAAGTACTAATTACTTCAAGTCTAACTTAGCACCTGGTTAATCGATCTTGCTTATCTACCATCGTATTAGTACTTTACCGGCAAGATAATGCTTGATTAATCGATTTTAATATGTGCCTCCTCCCTCCGCCTTTGTCTCAGATCTAGCATATCCCACCCCCAGCTGCTAGTTATGATTTGTTACTTCTATAAAATTATCAGATAATGATTTGATAAGGTCATCGTGACACACTGGAAATTGTTTATATTTGCGTTTATTTATAGAAGCTGTTGACAGCAACTTCGTTTGCGCAGTCTTTAATTTAAAGCGATTATGTATTTAGTATGAGTGCCCATTGGCGTACCCAGCAAAGAGTAACGATTTATTCTATTTCCCGAAACAGAAGAATTTATTTTCACCATTCAGGATGAGATGAGGCTATACGTCTATAGCTACCAGTACCTATAGACGTTATGTGAGGAAGCCATTACGGAATTATGTCGGCTGTGTGTAGAACGACTTCAGAGTCAATTCAGTACATCACATCAGGCTGATAAATGCTTTATAGGAAGGTATGTTTACTTAAGGAAGACAGCAATATGGCGAAAATCATCCACCAAGAATTGGCGAAAACCTTTAAAATTTTGAATGACCAAGGTTTTATTCCACGTTCAGTCCACAAACAACAAGATGTCAAGCTGTATTGGAGCCAGGCCATCACTGATCACAACATTACTAGGGCGGTACAAGTCCGATATTTTGCTTATCTCTTAGGAAGAAAAATAAGCAAATATTACAGAGATAGGCGACCACCAAATGACAACCTTCATAAGTTGTTTGCTGGAAATATAAGAGTCTGGTTGAGAAACAAAACAATTACACTTGCACGAGATAGTTAGGGCTCTACCGTTGATTATCTTGCTGTGTATATATATATATATTGTTGTAGTAAAAAACCACTATGCGGAATTGAGTAAGATAAATGTATAAATCTTCTCATCTGTGGTCAGCCTCGCCCCTAATATGTTTTAAACGGGATTTTGTTTAGTTTTCCTCACGTTTTTGTAGGATAATCAATGTCCATCTTGGCCGTATTAACTTTACCAATGATATCTATAAATTTCATTATTTTATTCACCACATTAATAAAATCTTCATTCTTCACGTTGATGAATGAAAAATTGTAAGAGCAAAAATGTAATTTATGAAAAACCGTATTCACTTTTTTAATAATATAATATAAAAACATCAGAAATGAGATGCTGGAGCGAAACGAATAAAATAAATCATAGGGAGGCCATCCCTGCTTAATCTAAAAGTCAGATTAACCAGACATTGTGAGTAATTGGTTTTTAATGACTTCTAAACTCGTTTGTGGTTCTTACTGTTTTTTTAAAACAAAATAATTTATTTTTTTGAGAAAGATTAATGAGGATATTTAATGTAACATTTTCTAAATTGAGTAAGCAATACAAAATATATTAGTAAGTATATTTTTTGTTTTACTAATTATTTAAGTGGATGGATATTTAACCCCGAGAGTTTATTTAAGATAGATTTAATTCGTATGGTTGTTTATTATTAATGTAATTAGTGATTTAAAAAAAATTAACAAAGATAATAAACAACAAATAAATCCTTATAAATGACCCGATTCCTTTAGAAATCAGTCCGACTATAACTATTTAAATAAATTTAATAAAAGCTATTACAAAATTCTGAAAAATAATCATCAATGGCTGTACCTATTAAATTTTAGATTAGCCTTATATGAATATATTTAGTTATTGAAATTTAAAAAAAAAAATTAATGAAACTGTGAGCAAATGAGACTGAACCTCGGACACAAGTTTCTTACTATTATTGTAATTATTATGGCTTGAAAAGTGGATTATTTTCTCAATTTAGAAAAGGTAATTAAATAGTAAGTACTAAAAGTCACGAATTTATAATTTTCTCCTAAAATCTTATAGAGATTTATAAAGTCAAAAGTGTTGATTCCAGAAAAGGCTAGGGACTGACGTTTCGAAATTTAAAATGTAGAAAAAGTTCGATAGTTCATCGAGATATTTCTTTTTATGATATTATTTATTGAATATGACAGCACATATGTGACATCGTTCAACACTTTCTGAAAGGATGGCCCATATATATTTGCAAAAAAAGAAAAAATCGGTATAGGTATTATGACTTTCATCTCCGAATATGTCCCTGCTTGCTGTGCCACCATAAACAATCAAAGGCGAATAAGATGACATGGAAGAAGGGAATGATTATGTTATCGCGTGGCAGAAGAGGCCGTAGCTAATAGAGATTCTGCATGGTGAGCCCATTATTGGTCTTCCCACCAACGTCACGGTCTGGTGTCCACCCCACATGGGAACTGCTGGAGCCACTATTTCACTGATCGTCTCCTATATCTCCTCTCTGTTGGCCTAAATCATTTAGTTCTCTGTAGGACCGATCGAGGTAAACAGTCTAGCGAATAATTCATTATGTTCGGGGAGTTGGTCGTCGTCGTGTCTACGGAATATTAAAAGATTTATAGTCCCAGACCCTGTCCGGGTAAGGAATTGCCTTTTTCAAATGGATTGTCTTCTACTCGCTTCCAGAGATAATTTTGAAATTCATTTTTATGTTATTTATGTGAGTTGAAAACAAGCATGGTTAATATCGAGAAGAATAGGGATCAAAAAATAAACCATGAAAGAAATCATGCTTCATAATTTTAATTCGCTTTAAAAATACCGAAAGTCATTCCTCTTACAAAAAGAAAATAACTTCAATTTTTAGAAGAAATACGGAATAATATCCTACTAGGATTCACAGCCTGGGACATAAAAATATGTTTGTTAGGAGGTTTCTATCAAACGTTAATACATCCATTTCTAAAAGGTAGAGTTTTTGTTTACAAATTAAAATTCAATGTTTTAAACTAATTTAGTTTATATTTTAACGTTATGTAATTACGTTATAAATCTTTCCTCTGTCGAGTAGAAACCAATTTTTTCAATAAAATCTAACATGAGGGACTGCAATGATAATTCTTATAAAATAACTTTCCAAATGTATTTATTTTAGAAACATATATATATACACATATATATTTCACACACACATTTATCGTTTCTCTATAATTAGTTATAAACAAAACTATTGACAACTACATTGTCATTGATATGATGTTTATTTATTATTGAACCATTATTAACTAGAAATTGTATTACATTTTGAGCCTATTCCGCGTTATACCAATAAATGCTCTACTATTATCACAAAAAATATTTATAATTTTTTTTTTGATAAACTGAACTGTCAATTTAAAAAAAAAATATAATAATTTACAAAGAACATAAAATTAAAATAATATAACAATAGTAATACTGTAGGTATGTATAAAAAACTTATAATGCTTTATTTTAAAATAAGTTTATATTTGCTAATTCACTTTTACAATTAGTTACTTTCAGAATATAAGAATTGATGTAGTTTTATACATTAGTTAAATTGTATGGGAGTTCAGGGTACCTATCAATTGTAGTTCAGTAAGTGGTTAACCGTCATATGAGAACCTGTGTGGATTATCTTACACTTGAATTATTAAGAGTAAAATTTATGTTTTAGTAATACAACTAAAAAAAAAAAATTAAATCTGTCCCTGATAACTGAAATGTTAGGATGCACTTTCAAAACTGATCTTAAGTAGGTTATTGTTAAGCAAAAAAGTTTATTGGTCTTAGCAGTTAATAAGCAAAAACTTGTTCAATCTTCTACAATTATGAGAATCGGATTTATAAACTCTGACAGAATGCTCCACCACTATTTGTAATATTGGTAAATGATAAACGAGTATTATAACATTTCCGGAATCATTATCCTAAGTTTTTACAATCAAACATGGGTCATAAATTAAAGACAATTTAATTGTGCAAATGTACACCTCGAATGTTCCAGGAGAAGTAAGTATAATTTTCGGGTTATACAAAAAATTAAAACCATTCTTTACGTAATAAATTATAATTTGATATATAATTATAATATAATTTTCGTTTGATGTGTGTTGCATGTTTCAATTAGTAAATGATAACTTTTATACCCTATATGGTGTTTCCACAAGGAGTGGCTGATCCTAGAAGTGTTGGACTACGGGATGCTTAATGATGTTGACAGTTGGGAGTGCAACAGTTATTGCCATATGGCCCATGAAAATTACGGCCAAAACCACATAGATTGTGTAAACTAAATGCCATAATCGTCTTAGTACTTCTTAATATCAGGATTTGCGTTAGTTGGCCGCTTGACAGGTCAACACTGGTCTAGGACACTCTAAACTTATAGCTTATATGTTCCCTTTTTGTTGTTCCTCTAAAGTAACAGTTGTTAATTTTATTTAGTCATCGGATTTTTAAGCAAGCGCTGTCATACTGTCCCACTAGTCAAGGATGTAGTTATGGATGGGTAGAAAGGACCTCATCACCTTAATTATGTGAACACGTGAATTGTTGGGAATTTTTGAAATCTGAAAACCAACTTCCGAACTACGAAAATTATGTTAAAATTTTGCTAAAATAGATTATTATACTAAAAATGACAAATAAACTCTATTTAGGGACATCAGTTTTCATTAATGTTGGAAAAGGGCAAATTTGAAAGAATAATCTCATACCTCTGATAAGTTGTTAAAATTGTTGGAAATAATTTAAAAAAAAAAAAAAATGAGTTGAACATACTATCTTACAGTTGCAAATAAAATAAAACAATAAAGTGAACTAATACAGTTCAGGTATTTGGAAAAAAAAAAAATTTTAATAGAGTGGAGGAAGATGGTAAGCCAACAAAATTGTGTTTTCTCCATGTTTTGCTTCACATCAGGTAACAACGCCTCTGTGTACAAATGTTTTTTTAGCACTCAAATTTAAGCCAGTTAAATAAAATATAAAGTCGTTTATAACGATTTTATTGTAAGAGTAGCAGTTTAAATATTTGCCAAAATAACGTCCCAAATTGTGGATTTTTTTGTTATTTGAAAAAGAAATTGTTTTAAAAAATTTTTTGCAAGCTATATCTCAAGATGCAATAGACGTACAGATGTCTATTATCGCTTCAATTGAAGCTAATTTAATGTATTGGTACTGAAATAAAATGAAGTGAAAAATAGTTTAGTATTCTGGGACTAGATCCCTTTAGAACAATTATAAATCAAATTTTAATTTTATAATAATATTTATTGACCATAAAACAGTGTGGCCATACTCTATTATAACTTATATACAGTGTAGAAAAAATAGGTTAATTATACAACTAACTGACTAAATAAAAAGGCAACTGCAAAATATCTGTACTAATATAATATATTAGATTTGTGAAGCAAAATATAGTTAAATAGAAGGGATTTAAACGCGGGAAGGGCTGGTATATGACGTATGTTAGAGGGAATGGAGTATGTATGGTATGGTATCTGGTTAGGTAGAAATAGTCCAACAATTGGGCCTTGTGGTCATTTTGGCCAAGTGGTGCTTATGGCTTGTGGCCATTTGGTAGGTACTACGTTTGAGTTGCCACCACGTACTAACCAAGGTTCGATAGTTAAGGTTCTCGAGACCGCTAAGAAAATAAGTTCCCAACCGGGGTTCTGAAACTTACGCCCTAACCCGCCCGGCCATCACGTCCCATAGTTTAATGTATCATAAATTAGTTTATATTGATTACCCCCATAGAAGCAGCAAATTACATGGTATAGGCAATTTCATTTAAACATTAAATTTTGAAAAACCGTTCCTCGGAAACTGTTTGACGGTGCTCTGTTGTGAATGGGCTCAAATTTTAGCAAAATCACTCTACGTAAACAAAAAAAAGAAGTTTGGTTCGTAATTCTCATGCTGTAGGTAGCTATTGATCAATAACTATAAAGTGAGCAAAGCTATAAAAGTTTTAAGACAATTTTTTTCACATTTCACAGGGATGTGGAATCATAACCAGCTCATTTGTACATATTGTATATTACAATATTTTGAACGAATGGCTCAACCAATTTTCAATTTTATTGGCTCAAATTATCACGTGTGATCCCATCAATGTTATGAAACAATTAGATCTCAAAATAATGTACTAAAAGTGTTGAGCCTACAACTCTGATTTTTGAGTTTGATGGCTCGAATTACTCATTAATATCCCGTGAAAATTTTGAATCAATTTGAGAACAAAGTAATGGAAAAATATTTATTATACTGTAAGTATTTTTTGTCTTTTATTTCATATTAGTAGATTTATGGTTATAAGGACCGTTGAGAGCAAAAATGATGTAAGTGATGAATTATTTTCATTAAAACATATTTAATTAATTTCAAATCCTCATAATAATTTAGGTATACTAGTGACTAACTAGTTTTAGAAAGCTTTTATTCTTTATCATCAACTTCCTTGAGCTCCTAGAGTGTTGAATATCTCTAGACTCTAGTTTTGAGTTACAATATTTTTGCATTCACGAGAGAGTATACATTGCCAAGAAAACCACTCTATTCCTTCTAAGAAATGGAATGCCACATCTACTTAAATTATTTTTCAAATATTTCTTCTAAAATAAACTTCTTTGACAATACATTTTCAATTTTAATGCTCGAAGATGGAAACTGGTCTGTGCTGGACCAGAACAATCAACAGGGATTTGCTAAATTTCTTATTCTATTCAGAAAGGGTAGAGATGTTATATTACCACAGAGGATATGTTTAAGCCCCGCCTTCAGTATTTTATAAGACGTATATATCCGAAGGAGGGAGAGGAGATGACAGGGAGGGGTAAGCGATGGTTGGCACCCTAGGGTCGCCATGGAGACTGCCTCTGCGAGGATAAAACACACCTCAGCTATAGATCTCTCTAATCGCCACCCTCCGGCCTCGTGGAATTTATCGCCTACTGCTTTTGGAAATTATTTCTAAATCTTCCTCCTTACTGATATTTATCTTCCTTTTACTTTCTCTTGGCTTTTCTTATTCCTCTCATACTTTTTATTGTTATGGTTCCAGCGGTGATATACTCGCAGGAAGTAGGCATTTCGAGATGAGGCAAATAAATGAAAAATGTAGGACTGATATTTTTTCTAAATTTATTCTTCAGGATATTTTAGTATCCGTTTATCACGAACCTAATTTTATACATTCGAAAATGTGTACCGTATTTAAAACATTTTATTTTTTGACATTTAGGCAATTATAATGTTTTAAATATAATATAATATCAATATTGCAGTGGTATAGTAAACTTTTCTGGATTACACCATTTCTTTATTCCGAGTCTGAATCGTTCAAGAATTCACCAGAAAGTAAACCTGCATTAAAATCAACGACTATTTTTTTGCTAATATCACATTCTATTATATGTTCATAATTGTCTAAGCTAATTAATCCTATTTTGGATTTTTACATTTATTTTCTACTCAACTGTTAAGTTTTTCTCCAAATCATCATCAAAAGCATATTTATAAAATTTAAAAAAAAAAACCGGCAAAAAATTCATTATACTTGTAACCTTAACTTGTTCAAAATTGTGAATTTAATAATAAAGATCAAACATAGACAAGGTTGGAGTAAATAACAATAAGTTGTGAAAACTTGGTTTAAGTAGTAACTGACCACTCGAAAATGAGCTGGTGAAGGTATTCACCATCCAATTCAAGGCTTCTTGAATAACTTATTCCAATCTGTTCTTTTGTACAGTTGTGTATTGGTATTTAACTTGTCCATAGTTTATGAAATCCAATCATCTTAGAATAGAGCCGTAATTGGAAGTTTAATATAAATCCCCAAAAACCCATGAAATCACCTTTACCCTTCGTCTTAAACCTACTATCTGCCTCATAGTATCCTTTAATAATGTTGTTCTTGCCCCTGTAGATCAGATCCGTAACCTTGGACATCTGGATAACGACTAACCTGGAATCATCACACAAGACTGAAAATAAACGACACGTCGACTTCGACTATTACAGCACTTACTAGACAAACGGTCTAAACTTCCAATTCATTATAAAAATCTATGTGACAATTATAAAGCCTATCTGGAGATACTCAGTTCAGCTTTGGGGCACCACTAAACCTCCGAATTCCTCTCGTATCCAATCCTTACAATCCAAAATCCTTCGTAAAATCCTCTATGCTCCTAAGGTTGTTACAAATAAAATCATCTATAAAGATCTCAATGTTCCATACGTAACCGATCTATCCCAAACTAAATATCAATTTTCCCATTATAAACTCCCTATCTATCAAAGCCCTCTAGTTTCTAGCCTTGCTTCTTCTTCTATTTCCCACAATCCTCCGAAGCGCTTGAAAGGAAGATGGCTTGGAGACCTTCTAGTATAGAAATATTATTAGAGTGCTACCAATGGGTAGTTTCTCTACATGCCTGTATCACTCCATTTTGATTTTACATCTAATTTACTTAATGTGTTTTTATGTAAATAGCAATAAATAAAAAAAAAATCTACTCATCTTTATTATAAGAGAAGACTTAACATTGATAGAGGTTGTAAATACATTAAGTTCAGAGAACAAAATAATTTGATATACAAAATGTTATTTATATATAAAAAAGGAAAATGCACTGCAGTAGTATTCTAAAGGTTGACAAGAAAACCTAATTGTTGATCATGGGTTTGACCCTTTTCCTCCTAATATAAACGATGCTAAAACCATTAGAGAATCCAAAGTGCGGGGAGAGAAGTGACGTCTTTGCTAAGAAAATAGTTTCAATTTTTTAACCTAACTTATGTAATTTAAATAATTACATATTATATTCTCCTTATTTCTTTCCTATATAAAGATTGGTTCACAATGAAATAAATAGTTATACTTATTATGTTTTGAAACTCATTCCTGAAACCTGCACTAATCGACAACTAATGATAGTTGAGTGAATATTATCTTCATGTTTTACTACAATTTTTCAGTTCTGTTTGATTTTTGCAGACTTATGTTTCCGCATCATAGTTTGAATTATATAGCGAATCTCTTAATTTCGTTTTCTATTTCAAAATTAAAACCTAAAAGATTTGGATAATGATCTCACTTGAGCACTATCAGTTCTAATTTCTTTGCAGTTCCATGATAGACATCGAATCAAATGTAATAAAAATATTTAATGTCATAAAAGTACTATTATGGCAGTTCTCACTTGGTATAGAGTGCCATTGGTAACAGTTAATTTGTATTAATATTACCGCTGTATGTACAAAAATTAGAAACAAAAAGTATACTCAATCTGAGGCAGAGGAAAAGGTGGTTTATAAATACTAAGACAAAACAGAAAAAATTGCTGAATGGATGGTTGTTGTTGTTGTTGTCTGGGGCTTTAGGGCGTAAAACCCTGAGGTCATCAACGCCCATGTTTCGTGCTTTATAATACTATTTCATTTATATTTATAATTCTATTTCACTTTATTTTTCTCTTTAAATAATTACGAAAAAAATTTAAATAATCACTTCTTTTAGATTTTTTATTACGTATAACCGATTTTCTGGATTAAATCTTATTCGAAAGGCCATTCCTTTTTAAGAAATCTAAAACCATTTCCACGTTCTTCTGGTCATCATCAGAGCATCCGATACACTCGGCTCTACTCCCAATCTACTCAAGTTCGCGGAATAGAAATAACATTACTCAAATATGTGACTGATCGTAAGTACACTGTTGCAGTATTGACATTTTGGTGGTGGCTGCTTACTGATCAGATATGTTTGAGTTAAACTTGTATGACCTATTCTCAATCTGGGAATAGCTACCTCCTCCCTGCGATTGGAACGATTCGATGTGGTCCATGGTTTAATGGTTGGTTTTTTTAATAGTTTTAATTTGCTTGGCGGGCTTTCATTCCACATGGCTTGCCAACTGGATGATAATTCATTTTTCATCGGAAGACTATTTTCTTGGGATGTCAGAATGGCCGCGCCCTGACCTGGAAGAGCAAGTGCTTGTTTAGCTGCAATGTCCGCCAGTTCATTTCCAGTGATCCTCACGTGACCCGGCACCCATATAAAGAAAAGAGTTTTTCCCAAGTTTTCAAGCATGTTGGTATAATTGTGAATTTTTATGATTGGCGGGTGTATCGGGTATAGTAATTGACAAAACCAATTTTTGTAATTAGGCATTTTTAAGAATAGATGGTTAGTCATATAAGATTCATAGTAGAGACTATTAGGCCAGAACAATCCTGGTTAAAATCCAGTATCCTTTTTGGAGACAATCCTGCATATTTCAATTACTTTTTTTTTAAATTTATTATTTAATTTATTTATAATTTCTGTAAATATGGAATAAATAAACTGTTTATCTCCATTACCGTTTTATGTAAGTGAGCTTAAATGCAATATTATTTAATAAAAACAGTTTTCAATAAAATAAATAATTATGGTTCATTGTTGTGTTATTGTTATCATTGTCAGAGATTTCATCAACATTAAAACTGATATAAAACTTTTCCGGTTATAGTATTAGAAATTGTAGAAAGTTTTCAGACATTGTGATAAATGTAAGAGTCACAATTCTTTGTTATAACAATTTCCATTAACAGGACAGGAATAAGTTCCTACCGCATTATTCTAAATAATTCTTTTATTCAATCTGCTATAGAAAAAATATTATTAAAACTTCTTTTCTTTCAATTGAGACCATTAAAGACGAACCTCCACGAAGCGGGACGATTTATAATAAGACCCTATTATGGGCTGACTAATGGTGGAGCGACAATGCTCCTTGAGACGGCGCCTCGCTCCCATGAATATCCATGGAGATGTCTTCATTACAATAATTACTGCGCACCCCCTCCTGGTAAAACCATTGTCTTCGGGATAACGCCCCGTCTCATTAAGCGGAGGGGCTGTTGCTTAGGGTTGCCACGATTTACCATTCCTCTTCTTCTTCCTCTGTCCCATTGTCTTCTGTCTTCGTTGGCTCCTTCGAATCCAAGGTAAGGGCAAATGTCCGTTGACTATAATGGAAGTGATCCGTTCAACTGTTACAAAGGACAGTTTGCAAACTATAATATCTATGGGCCAGAAGGCAAATGCTATAATAATATAGTCATTGCCTTCTGTATTATATAAACAGTTTGAAAGTTATAAAAAAGTTTTGATATGAAATAAAATGTAGATCTTTATTTTTACAGCAATGTTTGTTCATTTTTCTTTTGTTTAAGTATATGTGCTGGTCATTGTTTTTGTTTAATTTACCATTTCTATAATTAATGAATTAGAGCAAGATTGAAAGAATTGATGGGTCATTTTGTATGTGTATTCTAGTATGGAGTCTACAAGTAATAATTATATTTAATTTTTGAATGCATCTTAGTTATTCTTGTATTTGTTTGGAATACCTATTTTTTTATGCTCGTTACATTAGTGAAGTTCCATACTGAACAGGCATATGATATGTAGGTCTTACTACTGATTTATGGAGCATCAATTTATTTTATTGGGATAATTTTGATTGTAAAAGACTCAATACAATCGGTATTGATTCTTAGGTAAATCGGTGGTTACAATCGAGTTAAAAGAGAGTGCTAAAGAGATCTCCTTGAATAAAACTTAAGGGAAGATATCTATGGGCACTGACTTCATATGTCACATGTTCTTTTAGTTTCATTGGCTATCCATCAGTTGTGCATTTTGAATTAGAGATAAGACAAGACTTTTATTAATTACGCAGTGTAATAAGGAATATAACTTTTTCTTAAAAAGAAAAAAGTTAAATAAAGGATATCTGAGAATATTTTGAGAAGGGATAAGGGAGTGGTTTATTAAGAAGAGCCTGAAGACAGGGAGAGAAAGGAAACTTGGAGGAGAGATTCCTGTTAAGAAAAATCTGAAAGAAAATTTGTCTAAAATTCTTTTATTCAGGTATTCTTGAACTGCGATTTTCGAGCAGTTCAAGATCGTTTTTCTTCTTATTTGAATTGGGCATCGCATCTACCGTACAGTAATCTTTCAGAAATCATTTTTACTCATTTTTTTAAAAAAGAAAGTCAACTTCGATATATCGAATTTTATAATATTTATACAACAACGAAATAATAAAATCGATACTGTTTCTGTATCTCCCACTCACCTTAGAAAAGCAGCAGACCGAAACTGTAGCAGAAGATTTTCAGAAAAACATTTTGTAAATATATTTACTATAAAATATAATAATTCCGTGGGACTTCTGTCTAATGAACGAAATCCTCAACAATGGTAAAGATTGGGAGGTAAATTCCACCTCTGAGTCACCATTGGTAGACTGATTTGGGACCAAACAAAAGTGATTACAGGTGAAAGGTGTGACGAAGAAGTTTTGTTCCGAGGCAGGGGGGAGATAATGGCGATTGACCGAGACAGTGGTTCCCTCTGTTAACAGTTTATCGCCTCATTGTCGCCGGAATAAAGGCGCGGAGGAAGTTTCCTTTTGACAGGTCAGGGGACCAACAGCGACAAAGCGCCATTGTCACTCGCTAAGACTTTATCTTCCCCCACCTCATTCAGTGCTCTTCAGAAAAAATTCCTCGCCGATACGAGAGTTCTGTTTAGGGAATAATTATCGGAGCGAAAATGGCCGCTCCGCAATTACTCCTCCGCGCGGTTCCGCTTCCTCCCCGGGGGTTAAGTATTTCCTTTCTTCGGCTTTTTTATATTTCCTCTCTCCGCGAATCTTTTTTCTTTCTTTTTCATTTTTTTTTTCATTCCAGCCCACCCCTCGTTTCTGCCTCCCTTACTCCCCCTCTTAGTTTCCAAGTCAAATCTTCCCTTTCCTACTGCGTTCAATGCCCCTCCTCCCCGGTGTCTTAAGTTGGCTTACAGTTGAAGAACTTCATTTTAATAATCAAGTTTTTTCTCTCCCTCTTTTCTAATCTATTACACCACGTTTTAAAATAAATGCTGAAGTGAAATGATTTGAAAAATCAAAGTAGAGCCGTTGCAAAGCTTTAAGGAATATCAACCGGTCATTTTCTATCTTAAATCAAAATGGCGGATGAAAGTGGATATCCTGATCTAGATGAAGTAGCAGTTCTGGGTTTTGAATAAGTGACTGACATCTAACACTGATAACTGATGTTGCATTAAAAAAAATTGAGGATATAGGGCTAGAGAGAGGTATCATTCCTATCCACTCCAATAATTTTAAACCCAACAAGTTGAGAAGTCTGAAGAACTAAGAACTTGATAACATATGACTCAAAGAAATTTTTATACTCAAAATTTACAATCCCAATTTTAAACCAAGGAGATGTTAACGATTTAAATATTAGATTTTTATTTTATTTTTTTGACTAAATAAAATAAAAAAAGGACACTTCAAATTGATTTACATTTCAAATTTGTTTTCAGGTTTCGAACACCAAACGAGACTGGAGAAAAGCTCTGCTCTCAGTCAAATCACCTCTTCTCCTACCGGTAAGTTATATTTTTGTTAAGATTTATTCGATAAATTATCTCAACATGGAAATTAAAATAATCTGAATACTTTAAGAAGATAAATATTATAACGTTATAAATATTAAATATTCCACTAAAAATTAATCTTTCAATTTCCAAGGCTTTAATGTCTAACAATTTACTACTATTTTGGTTTACGATGGGCTAAGTGTATTTTTTTTTTTTTTTTTGAGGTGGAGATATCTTTTTTGTTCTAACAGATAACGAATTACCACTGAATTAAAAATATTAAAACTAAACATTACTAAGCCGTACCTCCTGGGGCGCCGATAGAACTAGCATTCTTAAACTTTATCAGGTATTAAGACGCTCTAAAATGGACTACGACTCGGCTCCTTCTCAAGTGCTTGCTTGCTAAGCTTCACACCGGAATCCGGATCGCAACTGGAGCGTTTCAAACACGCCCCACTCTAAGCATACCATAATGCTCTGAATCCGGACTATCACCACTTTTGTTCAGAAGATATAAATTAAATATAATCCACAGTTTAAAATTATATTCATAGACAAATCATCTGAAACATAAATATATTTAATTCAAAATTCTCCATTCCTTTTCGACAAAGTCGAAATTTATCATAACACTCTCCTCGGCTAACTATTTTCTCAAAACGAAAACAATCATCCACCATGGACCCTCCAATGACAATAAAACAATTCTAGACCTGTTCAAATACTCTAAAAATAATACCGAACCAGCAGAATATAAAGCCCACTTATCTCTTCTTCTTCAAAATATGCCAAAATCCTTTTTAATTTACACAGGTAGATCAAAATCAAACCAATCATCATCATCATCCTTTGTAACTAATGAATCAACGTACAAAATTTAACTCTACAAACTACGCAACATATTCACTGCCAAACTCAATGCAATAGCAGTAGCACTTAGATTGTATATATTCAGAGCATCCCTCATCCGATTTTATTTATACACTCAACATAATCTAGGTTTGTCAGTAACATTCATATGGGTTTCAGGTCATGTAGTTTTTTTTTTCGAACCCTCTAAAACAGAAATAAAAAGTGAATTAGTAAGTGCATTACTGTGATAAAGAAAAGTAATTAGTGTTGTGTCTTACCTTATACTACCTTTGGTATTTTAAGGTTACCTGTTATGTTTAATATCATATATGAGCTATCTATTCAAAGGAGCTATTTTAAGTCCGGAGGTGAGGGGCCTCCTCGTGTTGTATCGCATATAAGATAAAAATAAAAAACATTAATTAATAAAGACGATAGACAATGATGAAATAATTAGAAAACAGTCAGAAGATGAAAAGAAGAGGTCATGTAGGAATCGCAGAGAATGAACTGGTCGATCACGCTGCAAGGGAAGGAATCGCGCTTCCTGGACGGGGTAAAGCAATTTTAACTCCATTAGAAATGAGCAAACCCTTCGTAAAGTAAATCATATATAAATGGCAATCTTTGTGGAATGAAAGCCCAAGAAGTTAACTAAAAAATATTTAAAAACACGTCAAGCCCTGCTCCAGGTGCTGTGTAATGCTGTGTAGGTCTTACTGACCAGGCTAAGAACAGGTAACACGAGGCTCACCCACTCCTATTGTATTAAAAAAAAATTAGAATTAAACCCTGATCTTTCAAAAACCGTTAGAGATGATGATAAAACAAAAAAATTAGTATTTCAGTTTTTAAAATCAAACGATTTACTGGCACAAATATAACATTATTTGACGGACAAATAAAAAAAAAAATAATAAAAATAAAAAAAAAATAAATAATAATAAAATAAATAAATAAAATTAAATTAAACAATATTAAATAAGGTATAAATCGCGTTAATGACCACTGATGTTTTACGCTACTAAACAAAAATAAACCAACTAAAAATAGTGTCACGGTTTGATTCAGCAAGCCAAAAACCTTTTTTGTTGAAATGTCATCGAAAACAAAAACCTCATATTTTCAGCTTCCAGGTTGTAAAAATTTAGAAAAATTGAAGAAAAATTATTAGAAAATTAATTTATTTGAGGATATCTTTGGTTTAAACCTCTTAAAACAACTAAATGGTTTCTTACTAAGTTAAAATAATTCTCGTAGTTTAACTACCATTGCCAACCCTCTAAAGTTAAAAATCGATAGGAAGCTATATATTTTAAATTATATATTTTTTAAGTAACTCTTCAAAAATAGTAAAGCTTTTTAGTAGGGTTTTTTTAATTAAAAATATAATTTTTTGGTTCATCCGAAGATTTGAATATAGGGTTTCTTTAAATTGTTAAAACAAATCCCACGTCAGTTTTGACCTTTTTTATTTATATAAATGTTTCCCTATGTAGAAGAACTGAAGAAAAAAATATCATAATATTGAAAGAGCTTTTTTGACGAGTTGATTCAAAATCATCTATTAATTTTGGTGTAAAAATCTTAAAGGTTAGTTTGATTAGCTTGACATTTTTTAAAAAACTTCTTTCGTTAAAAAGAGATCAGTATTTAATGTTTTTGTTTTTATCTATTCTGGAAAATTAATGTTCAGGTGAAAGAAACGATCAATATTAATTTGTTAACTCGAAATAAACTGTTTTAAAGGCGTTTTATTATGATTTTCGCCTACAGAGGCGCAATCGACGAAACGGTTGAATATGTAACTACACCAAATAACGTTTGGTGAGAACATACCATGTACTTTTCTTACTTATCGGTGTAAGCGTGTATCAATATTCGTTAAGCCAACAGATTTTTTGTTTTATTAAAAAAAAAATAAATAAATAAATAAAAAGGCTGAGATAGATTCTAAAATCAGGACGGACTCTCATCATTATCAAATATATATATAAATAAAAATAAATTTAAGAAATGGAAAGTAACAAGGAGGAGAGGACATATATAGTTTATACATAGAATGGAGAGATTAAATAAAAGTCGTTTAGGAAACCCTCTATCAATGAATTGAGTTGGTAGGGGCTTCGAACTGATTACTCAGAGATAAGTTCAAGTAGCAAAAATGATGGGTCATGACTTAAATAGCTTATTAGACTAATAAGGACAGACAGATATGTTGGTTTGATTTTCGGATTTTACTTATCTTGAAACGAAAATATCATATTCGGAGGGGAATTAAATTTAGTCAATTACATTATTAAAAATAATGAAATTAATGAATCAAGAATATTGCTAAAAAACACGATTTATTATCACTCCAATTATGTTTTATTTTTATTATCATTTATTACCTACGTACAATTAAATGATTGAATATTTCTACCTGAGGTTTTGACCGGTTCTTTATGTGGTTGGACAGGTCTTGGTGGACCACGCGTGGGTACACCTGACCAAAGTATTATGCTTTGGAATTTAGACTATAGACATTCTAATCTCTTTAAGGAGAGATCGGCTTAGGATAAAGAAAGAGGGAGGATGGTGGGAATGGCGCCATTTTGGGAGGGTTGCCATGACGACAGAGGGTCACATGATGAGCGTCTCCACCCACCAAGATGTGCCAGTCGCCGCTCGGCTGTCCACCTGTCACTAATAATATTTTATCTCTCCTTCACAATGCTCGCCCGCTTGACGCCTGTCTCAAACATGTAATAGTACCTTTGAAGCGGATTTGAGATAGTGTTTATTCAATATATAGGCCTTCAATGCTCTGTCATAGTGGTCATAAATATAGAATGCAACTGTTGCTTCTCGTCGATGCCATTGGGATGCAAATGATATGGCTTGATTATGTTTCGGGCTCGATTGACAGTCCATGAATTTACAACAGAACACTATTTATCATGTTTTCATAACGTCCTTCAAATAGGTGGAAATAATGGTCTTACAAAGAAAAGAAATAAGAAAAGTTGGTTGATACCATATGAAATGACTAAGCAATGATTTCTCTCTAACAGCTCTATTATTGGTTTTCTATGACCCTATTCGATACAAAAATAGACAGAGGACGAAACGTCAGTTACTAATAATAATTTAATTATCCTTATCCTTCTCATATTATGAATTTTTACTAGAATATTATTTGTTATGTTTTTATAATGTCGTGATTAATATAACTTAACTTAATTATCCATGACTTTACACTTGAACAGTATTTATTATGTTTTCATGACGTCCTTCAAATAGATTAAAATAAAGGTCTTACAAAGAAAAGGAAAAATAATTAACTTAACTAATTATAAAAATAGTTTACAACTATTTATTTTCCAACGTTTCGCCCCACTTTGCAGGGATTCATCAGGGCTGTCCAAATGAATAAGTTGAACAGCTTTACAACTATTTATTTTCCAACGTTTCAAGCCCACTTTGCAGGGCTTCATCAGGGCTGTCCAAATGAATAAGTTGAACAGCAACAGCAAACGTTGGAAAATAAATAGTTGTAAAGCTGTTCAACTTATTCATTTGGACAGCCCTGATGAAGCCCTGCAAAGTGGGGCGAAACGTTGGAAAATAAATAGTTGTAAAGCTGTTCAACTTATTCATTTGGACAGCCCTGATGAAGCCCTGCAAAGTGGGGCGAAACGTTGGAAAATAAATAGTTGTAAAGCTGTTCAACTTATCTATTTGAAGGACGTCATGAAAACATAATAAATACTGTTCAAGTGTAAAGTCATGGATAATTAAGTTAAGTTATATTAATCACGACATTATATAAACATAACAAATAATATTCTAGTAAAAATTCATAATATGAGAAGGATAAGGATAATTAAATTATTATTAATAACTGACGATTCGCCCCCCTTTGCCTATTTTTGTACCGACTAGGGTCATAGAAAACCAATAATAGAGCTGTTAGAGAGAAATCATCGCTTAGTCATTTCATATGGTATCAACCAACTTTTCTTATTTCTTTTCTTTGTAAAACCACTATTTCCACCTATTTGAAGGACGTTAAGAAAACATGATAAATAGTGTTCTGTTGTAAATTCATGGACTGTCAATCGAGCCCGAAACATAATCAAGCCATATCATTTGAAAATAAAAAGTTGTAAACTATTTTTGTTTCACTTTTGACCGCAACCCTGACCATCTTCTTATATATTAACTAATTATAGTTGTAGGAAGAGAAGAAAGAAGTTAAAGGCACGAAAATAAAAGAAAGAACTATTTATTAGTAACCGACGTTTCGCCTCACCGTGCAAAACTGAGTCCAGAAACTAGAAAGAATATTTCAACTTTTTGGACTCAGGCAGCTATTTTTGAACCTTTTTTGACCACCACCCAGGCCATCATTCTACAATGATTAATTAATTATTTTTATTTCATATATATATAAAAATGTCATAATTGTACTTATTATTCTATCTATCTTTAGGTAGACGCTAACTAAAATTACAGATCGTAAAATGACCAATAAAATGACATAATAAAAAAAAATACAGTGGAACCTCGGAATAACAATTCTCAAGATGTTTTATAAAAATTTTTAAGTAATGGGATTCATTACATTCAGATCGAGGTCCGTTATACGTTTTGGTTCAGATAGCCAAAAATTCGTTCTACTAAAGTTGAGCCACTTATTTTTAACCTTAGAGTAAAGAAATTTATGTAACTCAAACACGTTAAGACACTAATCTGTGCCTTGTACTCCATCGTAATTGAAATTTGTAGATAGCGTAAAAAGTATTATTATATGATATTTTAAAAATAATCCCTTTTTTCGACATTTTCAAGATCAGTAATCAGAAAAATTAGAAAATCGAACGAAAAAAAACAGTCAGTCTGTCCACCTTCCAAGGTTTTTCTCCGAAACAAGGGCCTATTTTAGGAAAAAAATTCAAAACAGTAATTTAATGTGTTCATCAAACGACAAGACAGATTCAAAACTGGTTATCAAATGATTCAACTTTATTCAATTTTTTTCCAAGTTATCAAAATATTTAAGAACATTTTATATGAATTATGAGACAGTGGAACAAATTGGTGTGTCGTATAGCAAAAGTCACTGTTCCAGGCATTATAAAGGTTAGGAGAAAAAGAAGTTGGATTAAGAATCTCCTTATCAAAGGACAGAGATTAAAAAATGTTTAAAAATCATTCCTTTGGATAACGATTTCTCTCTGAATCACTACCTTATTGAACAATATAACATTTCATTTACCGATTGTGATTAATTATAACAAGTTATATGACAAAAATGAAAGTGGAGTATTTAAACAAAATATTTAAATAATTAATAGTTAAAATAACACCTAACAATTAAAGCTTATCAATTTTAATATGTACTACGTACACACATAGGAAATAGAAAAAGTGAAATGCAGTGGACCATTACAGACCGGCTAGATGACAGTTTGCTTGACATTTGTTCCCTAGTACACACGTTCCAGCGAAAAGATTGAAAGAAGAATCAGCAAAGGTGGGAATGTTTTTAAACACATAGGAAATGACGCTGTCAAAGATAGGTTACAGATTTGACAAGATAAGCCTATCGAAAGAATAGATTCATTCCTCAGTGAAGACGGAGGAACGGATGAGGAAGGAGAATGTAAGGAACATAATGCGCAAAACCAACGGAGTATTTGGCCAGTTGTACAAACTTCAGAACAATTAGAACATCTCTCCAGAATACGTTAACTGCGTTGGTTTAAAACAATTGTCCTCTTAGTGCTGTAGTATGCATCCGAAACGTTTAGGAACACTGAAAGAAACAAGAAAAAACCCAAGTATTTGTTCTTAGATTGGAGGAGAAAACTGAACAACTCTAGATTAATTTAGACAACAACATTCTGTATTATAAAAGGAATAAATTTAATCTTGCAACTCGATGATATCTATCAAATCAACTCAGGGTCGATGCTAAGGAGTAGCGAGAAGTGCCCCACCTAAAGCACAGGTACAAGGTGGTTACAAAATTAACCATGGGAAATCCCCCCTTTGTAAGACCAGTGCAATATATCAAGCAATAAAAATTCCACCTTAATGGAAGAAATATTTCAGGTTATTAAAAATTACAGAATGCAGCTATCTCTAATATGCCCATGGTCTACAGTCTACAAACAAACACCAGCCATTCTATGGTTTTATAATTTCTCATTGTATCTGTCAAAAGCTGTTTTAAAATGTTTATATTCGATAAAAATACTCTTAGTTATATTAATGTGGTATGTCTATATAACGTCTTAGAAGGTCTCAGGTCAATTATGTTGGATTATTATCAATTTGATTTTTATAGTATATTTTATGATTTAATATTTTTTAAGTAGATCAATCTTCTCCAATCATGGTTTATAACTACTTGAAATTCAATTTCTAATCGAGATTCGGCATTTTGATAATAAAAGTGTTTTTATATTAAAACAATAAACAATTTTACAAAAATTAAAAAAAAAAATTGTTTAGACCCCACGATACTGCACATATTTTTCAAGCTCACCAAAGGTGCAGGGGCGCCTTGCTACGGCCCTGTATTAGCGTACACTGTTTCTGATGTTGATGAAGCGACATTATTGTTAATTTTAATGATTGTCAACTGTGGAGGACAGTAAACTGATGTACATTACATAATTATCATTGGCCTGCTAGTGATATTTGTTTTCGAAATCTCAGTCAAGTGGTAATCTGCTGCAATATGGCCGTAGTGAAAGAAGGAATTGATGTTTTATCTGATTGATTGATTACATATTTAAGTGATATAAAGAATAACAAAATTAATGGGTTCTTGTAAACTCATCCATTAAATAACCGGATACTTCCCACGATTTTATTTTATTCTATTCCTGTGCATGAGTATTTCTTAAAATTTTTGTTTGATTTTTTACTTCACCATTATTCACTTCCAGTTACGTTGGAACAAAGGACTGGAGCTCCTCACTTTTTTACATCTTTAAAAAGAGTAATTTTCTTTAATGAGAATACGGTCTAGGCGAGAACTACCAAAATTGGAGCTAACCTCTTATGGCTGTAGATAATTTGTAATTCTCCACTTGGCATTTCGTATCTATATGCTGTATTTGTGAATATTATTGTTCATTTTTCGAGTGAAGAGAATCCTAACATCAAATGAACAACATAAATTAGAAAAAAAATCTCATAGTAAAAATCTAAAAAACAAAAAATAAATATTAATATAATATAATAAATAATAATATAATAAGATAATTGAAAAACTAAAATAAATTATTAATTTAGGTTCAGATGATACACTTACAGATACTTGTTCAATTTCTAATGTCATTGGGTGAATTTTATACGAAATCAATAATTAACATTTTTTTTCAGTTCAAGACAAAAACAAGGCAAAAATTAACTATGTACAGGTACTAAAATAGAATGCCAAATAACTGGACCCACTTAACCGGCTCTCCGAATAATACCATTCTAAAAAGAAAATAGGAGAGAGAAATGTTTAATTTTTTGCAAGCAGTGCTGCCCAAATATACTGAGTTGCTGTGTGACGCAGCATACCTATTACTACATTATAAGATACCTTATAGCTGTTTTTATTTATTTTTCTCTTCATTATATTTTTATCTTTCCAAATTCATTATAATTTATGATGGTTTATAATTTCATTTCTATTTTATATTTTAGTTTATGATTCAAAAGCCTAATTTTCGTGCCTGTAACATTATCCTAAAGGAACTAATCCCAGAATAAATAAATAATATAATTATTATTTTAAGTATCACTAAAAAATATATCACTAAACCATTACCACTGACCTGACATCATTAAATTGCTGCGAAAACCGTGATTTAGTTAATCAAAATAACCGGCTTTATATATTAAAACGTTATAATAAAATATTATTTTAAAAATATATTATAATAAATTCGACTTAATTAAATTAATTTAGCCTTTTTATGAATATGTGGCGCATTGTTATGAAA